>NC_090940.1:461619283-461919918 GCF_040938575.1 Ambystoma mexicanum | reverse complement strand
TCGCACGTGTCGTGTAGTGCCCTGTCATGGGCTTCCTTGGACGATCCAAAATCGAGTATGTCGTCGCTGTAATTTAGAGCCCCTTTTACAGGTCTGATGATCTGGCGTATTGCCTCCTGGAAAATCTCAGCGGCCGATGAGATTCCAAAGTTCAGTCTCCGGTATCTGAAGAGCCCATCGTGAGTCGCAAACGTGGTGATGGGCCGGGAGTCAGGATGGAGCTCCAACTGATGGTATCCCTGATTTAGGTCCAGTTTGGAGAACATCTGGGCACTGTTCAGCAGCACGATCATGTCTTCGATACATGGTCCCGGGTGTCTCTCCCGTTGTATTGCCGTGTTGGCCACCCTCATGTCCACACACAACCGGATCTTTCCCCCTTCCTGGGTACCACCACAAGGGGGGACACCCACGGCGTCGGCCCCGTCGCCGGTTCGATGATGCCGTCGCGGAGCAGTTGCTGGAGTGCCTCCGATACTGTCTCCTGAAGGTGGAAACCAACTCTTCTGGGGTGCTGCGGCACTGGCCGTACGTTGGGGTCGATGTGGAGCTTGATGGGGGGTCCCCGGAGCTTTCCTAGCCCCTCGCAAAGTTTGGGGAAGGCACTCGCGATGTCGTCTTGTGAGACGAGCGATTGAGTCTGATGAGAGGCTATTGACCCTACTACGTTCCCCGGGCTGGGGTTGGCTGCTGCGGCGGTGATTACGTCTCCCACATTCACGTGGATCTCAATCAGCCCCAGGTGCGATGCCGTGTGATAGCTGAGGAGGCATCGACTCCTGGCGAGGGACCGTATCACGTGAATGGTCGCATCCACTTGCCGCCCATTCAGGAGAAGGCATTGGGTGAATTGGCCCACCGTCTGTAACGGGGTGGCAGCTCCCCACTGGAAAATTCTGGAACGGGACGGATTGAGCTGTGGTGGGCATGGTATGCGGCCATAGTCTTGTTCACCCATGATGTTCACTGTGGCCCCGGAATCAATCATAAATTGAAATTGGCAATTCCCCATCTTGAGCGGGATTTGCGGGGCCTCCCTGGCCTCTTCGTTATCGAGTATGAGGTTCACAAACTCGTCGTGGTCGTATTGGTCCTGCGGTGCGTAGTAGGCCATCGCCTGGTCCTCTTGGTAGAGGGTCTCGGGCCTGTAGTCCGCAGGAGGATTGTCATATTCGTCCGTGAAGTGTCTAGGCTGTTCGGCCTGATCGTACGGTGGGGCATATCCTGCCGCTTGGTATTCATCCATCGCTCTGACGTAGCGCCTCTGCCCGAGGCCCTGTTGGTATGGTCTTGGCTGACTGTACTGCAGGGGCTGCGGCCGGAAGAGCATTCTGGGGGCCGCCTGGGGTCGCATCGGGGGAAAAGGTACGCCCTCCCTGCAAACGGAGTGAAAGTGTCCTTCTCTCCCGCAGTTGGTACATCGCTGAGATAGGGCTGGGCATGACCCCGAATGAGGGAAGGACATCCCGCAGCGGTAGCACTGTCTTTGTGGACGCGGGGTGGACGTCGAAAAGGTTGCCGGCGGTCTGTATGGCTGAGGGCCCCTGTCTCCTTGACGGGGCGGTTGTATGGCGGCTACAAGTTCCCCCATGTCTGATTTGGGGTTGTTGGAGTGTCCCATGGCTGAGGCCTGCGCATCCACTCTCTCATGGATGCGGGCAAGTTCGCTCACCTCGGGCATGGTGAGCGGTTTTTTGAGTAGCTGTTTCTTGAGAGCGGGGGAGAGGCAACCTTCGATCACCCTCAGCCGAATGGCTTCCTCTAGCAAGAACGCATCAAATTGGCAGTTTGCCCCTTTCACTCGTAGGCGTGTGATGAATTCGTCGACAGTCTCTTGTGGGAGTTGGGTGCACTGGTTGAACAAATATCTTTCGTAGTCCCGATTGACCTCGATGATCAGCAGTTTGTCCAAAGCACCAATCAACTTGGGAAACGTGTCTTGGTCTGTGTCCGGAATAGCCTTCACAACCGTTTTGATTTCCCCCCCTACCAGGTTGAGGAAAATGTCTCTCATGTTGAGGAAGTCCCCGTCGCCGGATCCTCTCACGAAATGACGAAAATCATCCATCCAGTCGGTCCACCTGGGGCCTTTGGTGGCTTGAGGAGTCATAGTGAACGGCGGGGGCAGGCGTAGTTGTATCGACTTCGCCACCCGCGGTAGTTGAGGAGAGCCCTGGCTGGACCCAGGGTTGGAGGGTGGGGTGCTCATGGCGCCTGGGAGACTGGGCCCGCACGTGTGTAGGCGGCGCGTGGGGCGAGGTAGTCGGGCCTAGAACGAGCCCACGTGCACTCGGCGTCCGGCAAAGGGGGTCCACCGCTTCTGCCGATTCAGGCCCCTTTCCGGCCAGGCGTCGACGGGCAGGGTATAGGATGGAGGCGCGGGCGGGATCGCTTCTGCGGAGCTTCGGAGGAGGAGGTCCGGCGAGGCGGATCCGGCGGACTGCCGTGTTGCGTGGAGGAGGAGCAGGAGGAGGAGGATCGCTGGGTTGCCCACCACGCGGGAGTGGAAAGCAGCAGACTGCTGCAGGAGGAGGACTCCAGTGTGCGGGAGAAATCCTCGTCGCCAAATGTTGCCTAGGGATCTAGGCCTAATGAAGGACGCACACACGGAGAGATAGGAGGAACTTCTTTATTCTCGTACAACCAAGCAAGGACTGACGCTTACCGCGCACGTGCCCCATAACTCCCTTGCCCAGTCAAACTCCGCCTTTCCAACGGAGGGGGCTCATGAGCGTTAACCCGTTGAGCCCCGGGTAACAAGTGTTAATTTGTGAGTCAAAGTAATTTCTCTTAGCCTAGATAATTTCTGCACTGTATTTTTTCTCCAAAACTTACCAAGCATCCTTATTCGCCAGTGTATGTGTTTTTTCCCAAGCTTTTTCTGCTTTATGTTTGTCTTTCTTACGGCTTTTCAATGCTGCATCAAACCATTCATGGTTTAAAGATTTAGTTCGCATAAGCCTAATTTTGTTAGGGGCTACAAGGTCAAGTTTAGAAGATAGCTCAGTGTCAAATCTTGCTACTAACAATTAAGCGGGATCAAGATCAGATGTAGTGTTCATAACATTAGCTGGGCTTATGGCTAAGTCTTACTGGCTGATTTTGGTAAAATTCCTACTGCACACCTTCTTTAAGAGATTGGTCTTATCCCTTGATAGCGAGGGAAGGTTGAACTCAAACCATACATAGAAATGATCAGAGCAGATACATGGTCTGATAATCATTGGTGTTATATCAATGTTCTTACTGACCACCCAATCAAGGGTGTTGCCATGTATATGTGTGGGTTCTTTGCTATGGATGTGAACATTTTTTGCAGTAAGCCGTAGAACCAATGAGGATGCTTCTGAGTCCCGAGCATTGTTAAACCATCTATTAAAATCACCTAATACCAAAGCAGGAGAATTAGGTTCATTAAAAGGAGAAAGCAATTCCAATAAATCATCAGTAAAACAGGGGATATCCTTAGCGGGGCAATAGAGAAGGATAATATTCAGACAGTTGTTTGAAGTGGGGGTAACTTTAATCATCATAATTTCACAGTCATTACAACTGATAGGGGTCTGAAAAAAATGCAGGTCCTCCCTTTTCTTCAACATACTCTTTAGTTTTAGTTGCAGTGGTCTACTACCTCTTCAGCTTCCAGGATCTGACTTGTATGCAGGAACCCAGCCAGTCAAACAGCCATGCAACCTCAAACTTGGCGGGGGGCGTTGACAGTCTTTTCAGGAGAACCAGCCGCCCAATTTATACTGGGTTCTCGCAGTCAGGCTGGAAGACAAAGCAGTGCAATGTTTCACACTCCTCCCTCGCTTCCTGCCTTGACAGATACTCTGGAGCCTGAAGATGAAGTTAACACAAAGGAATTTCCCACCCTGGATGTCAGGAGAAGGAACTAGAAAGGACAAGGAACACTGAAATGGTGAAAAAAGAAGACAGGGGTCATTTTGGTAAAATGAGCACCATGGTTGCCTTTACCGCGGCTGTGGAAACAGCCCACAGTAAAGATGTACTGAATTAGTTAAAAGGTTCACTGCCACCAGCCATTAAAGGTAAGTTTGTCCTTGTAACATAAATGTCACATTTATAATGAGAAAGGGGATAGCCAGTAACTCCCCAGCACTCCACATAAGGTGTGGGGTGTTGGTCTCACCTAACAAAATGTAAAAGGGATCCAAAGATCCTTTGTACCCTTGGGAACTGTAGTTCTCTCAAGGTTAGCCAGAGAAAGTTAAAAGGGGAGCCCCAAGTGAAATCCAGCAACAATAGGCATTTGTGCCAAAAATTTTCAAAGAGGATACAATTAAAAAGACACTATGGAGAGTCTTAAAAATGACACCCATGAAAAGGGTAAACGACTCTGTGAGTGTGGAAAAAAGTTGCACTCACTTAGGTAAAGGGACAAATAATCCACCAGTAAAGCAAAAAGTGCTGGGGCTGACACAAATCAGGAAGATTTTTCATTGCTATGAAAATCTTACCCAACACTCAGGTCCTGAAAGTGTGCTTTTTCAAATGTGATGTGTATTTGTCCAGCTGATTTTTAACACATGTTGAATTAATAGGTCAAAAGAATTAGTGATATCTCAGTCCGGTCCCTGGAGTCACTTCCATATTCAGTATCCATGGTCACCTCTGGACTAATTAGGAAGCCTTGTAATATTCACGGACATTATACAAGGGTGCCAATTGGTCAACAAAGGAAGTGAGGTGTGTCAAAATATTTTGAAACTTCTGCCATGCTAGGCTCGTGATCAATGCTGTTCATCTGCCGAAACTGTGGTAGAAAAATGTTTACGAAAACACATTTGCACTAATGTTGATCAAGAAAGAGTGCTTGGGGAGGTTAGGGTTGGGTGGTAAGGCACAGAATATATATGCTTTTGTGCTAAAAAATACCTCTATATTGTCTGTGGTGTACACAGTCTTGTTTTGGTGGTCGCAGACACAGGAAGACATCCAAGGGCTATTTTACTATCCGCTGACACAACCGCATTAACTTTGGAGGGAGTCTGATGCTAGACCGATAGTGATTTATTGAATGTATATTGATTGTATGTATGTTGGCCTAGGTTTTATTATGTTGCTGCTAGGGACAAGTGAGTGTGGATTATCGTTTTGTCATGGGGGTACTTGTTTGTGTGTAGTCAAATTAGGGTGGGTTGTTGAATGAGATTGGCAGGGGCCTGGCCTGTTGTAAGGGTCTGAGGAATCAATAGGGCTATTGCCGATGGCAATGAGGGATGACACATTGGCGGTGGGCCCAGCTTGTTGTAACGGTATGAACAATGTAGCCACTGTCCATGTTATATGGTATGTGGGATTACAAACAATCTGTGACTGGTTATGGCCATGAGGGATGATGTGTGGGATTGACACTGCCATTGGCTATGGCTTGTTGTAAGGGTCAATGTGGTTATGGTTTTCTTATAAGGGTGCTGATGTGTGGGTAGGGGTGGTGGTCTGATTAAATTGGGCTGTGGTTGCGGTCAGTAACTAGATTGTTTGGGGTGTGGGAAGGCAGTGCTGAGTTGGTCTGTAGGATTATGTGCCTGGGGTTGTTTGGCTTTGGCCATGCCCCAAGCAATCTTGCCACTGGTCATGGCCATGAGGGATGATATTTTATTGTATTTGGTTATTTATATAGTGCTCTTTCCCCACTTGTGTGGTCTCAATGCGTTTTATATGTGGAATTGATGTCGGCAGTGGGGCTGGACTCCAGTGGCCCTGGGCATGAGGGATGATATGTGGATGTGTATGTCGGCCAAGACAAGAAAACCTTGTTAGTTGTAGAATATGATGTGAAAAATATATACTTTAACTTTGTACATACTTGAACTTTTTTTTGTCCCTCATAAGTAGTGCCATACTGTTGTTGTATTAACAAATTCTAATCAATGGGTCATGGGAAAAAATCTGAGATAGCTTGAACAAATCCATATTCAACTTTCGTAATTTTTATGATAATGGCAGATATAATGGTAGACTAATAGAAACGTACAGTGTCTCCCTTGGGCTGGATCTTCCCGGATCTGGGATATGGCAAAAAAATGTCTCCCCAGATTTCAGATCCGGCACCAAAATCCTGGGGTATCCATGTGCACTCCTGTGTGCAGTTTACATTTATTTTCGAATGCTGCTGTGTGCTTCCTGTGTTCGTTTAGGGGCCAGGATTTGAACCTTGGTCTCTAAGATGAGAGGCGACACAGTTACTCAGAAGAGCACTTGAGAGTCTGAGAGGGAGGGCCGAAATCCCATGTCAGTGTTGGACTTTAAAGTTTAAAGGAAATATTGCACTTTACAGGAAATATTGATGTGCATTTTTGGGGTTTGGTGGGTTGACAGGTGTCCACATTTTTTATTTTGCTGATAACATTATAAGAAATGTGGCTATTTTCCAGGTGTTTATGATTCATCTTCTGAGGGGCTGAGAGGCAAATGCTTATGGGGTGTCTTACCGCCGCGCTAGGTGGGACCCCCTGTAAAAAAAAAACATTTCCACCACTGCGAACATACTAATCAAATTTGTCTGTTTTCAGAAATTACACTGCCATATTTTAGGTATTATATCCAGTTCCCTGAAGTTTTTTTGCAGTATGTAACATTTGTGCAAGCCAGACCAATCAGGGTAGCGATGGCGGCGGTCAAGACTAGGTCTCAAGAGGGGTGGGGGTGACTGAAAGCCAGCAATGAGCACGCAAAGCAAGGACGCTTACACATTACTCCAGACAGGTGTTAAATTAAAAATATAGACACATTTATTACAAGGCCTTTGTAACATCGACCATAGTAAAGAATCACGATAAAACTCCAGTAAACCAACACATCATAATCAATACAATATATATACAAGACCGAGAGGTCTAAAGAGTTAGAAGCACGAAATATTCA
Source organism: Ambystoma mexicanum (assembly GCF_040938575.1). Classification (NCBI taxonomy): domain Eukaryota; kingdom Metazoa; phylum Chordata; class Amphibia; order Caudata; family Ambystomatidae; genus Ambystoma; species Ambystoma mexicanum. The sequence continues at coordinate 461,913,027 of NC_090940.1, read as the reverse complement.
GACCACCTAGATGGGGAGGAAAACAGGCAGTGCAAGTAATCGCTGGACCCAGTTCGACATCAGATGCCACCTAACTAGAAGGAAGTCCGAGCCCTACGAAGAGTGGAGCCTTGTGCTCAAATGTACCTGCACACGCGGGTGCCAACGGGCAAAGGGGAGTCTCTTCAGGGAAATCAGGCAGTTCAGAGAGGTGAACAAAACGATGATGAACAGATCCCCGCTACTCAAGCGCAGCCTCCACTTGTGGGCCGAAGCAGGGCGCCCAGTGCGGAAAAGGGTTGCTGTTTACAAAAGCGATGGAAAGCCACAGGCTCTTGCAGGAGGGGGACCGGTTAGGGCATTGACTACTCACCGGTCCCCGATGCAGGCAGACCCAGACTTCTCCGGTTCCGCTTCGGTACTGGCAGGTTCAGATGCGATCAGCAGGATGTCTCGACGCCGTGTAGATTCTGCGACAGCAGGAGTCAGGGTCGAAGGTGTCCCAAATGCAGCGAACACGCACAGATTGTTACCACAGCAGGGCAACTCAGCAAACGCATGTATTCCAGTCCTAAAGCACACGTCTCACTTCAGACCTGGGAATGCCAAGTCTACGAATCGTGTGAGAGTTCCGAGGACACAGGATTTAGCAGTAAGCCAGACGGCGGTGACAGAGCAAGATTCCTGTGTAGGCTGGTCAGTCCACTGGATGGCCCAGGGACGCTTCCGAAGGCTTACGTACAGGATTTGGTGAAGATGCCGAGAATAGTTGTTCCCACTATTCTAAAGGGTCGAGGCGCCTTTGCAGACCTTCTCGTTTGATCAGAGGCCGAGTGGTCTTGCAGGACGACAGTGCAGGATGCCAAACCTTCAGCGGGTCACCAGCGATTCCTCGACTCAGCTTCTTAGTTGCAGGATTCTTGGCTCCTTATCCTTTGTTCGTGAGAACTCAGGAGATCGACATGGTAGTGGGGTTTTCAGCCTCCTCTTATCCAGAGTTCCCCTAGCGCCAAAACGGAGAGGGCCCAATGGGAGGTCCGCTCACAAACACTCCCACCATACGTAGACCTATCACGGACCACGGTGGTCCCAGGCATTCAGGACACTCTAGACTCTCTGGCACCCAGGATGTGTATTTGGAACAGACATCCCAGTCCACATCCTGGAGGCACACACAAGGCATGCAGAAGCCCGCGAAAGCGGTGTGTTTCGCGGGAAAGTGCATAACCAAAGAAGGACTGCCCCAGGTCGGCTCGACCTGGGAGAAGGTGAAGGGGCAAGACGGTCAGCTGACAGGACAAAGAACCTCGTGGCATAGCCATTTTGGAGGCCAGGCTACCCATTTGGGCCAAACGCGGGAAGCACGGTTAACATGTCAAAAAGGGGTTCAAAACGCAAAGAAACGATAGCTGCCACCAGTCCCGTTCGTGACACACTTGCACATTTCATGATAAGTCCAGCGAGAGTTTCTAGGGCCTTTGGAATGACTAGAGACCCAAGAGCGCGGTAATGTAAGTTACGGTGCACTCTTGTTTCATGTTGCTCAAAAGCTGCAACATGAGGAAAGGACTAAGGGAAACAAAGTCTCCCGGTACTGACTGCCTTAAGGGCATGTCAGTTTCCCCATAAGAAGTGAGCGAAAGCCCAGAGGAGTGCGGCGGAAGGCTGCGCTTCTCTGGCAAAGTCTAGATCAGGGTGTAAAACAATAGCAAAAAGTTTGGGGGTTGCCACATGGAAGGAAAATTACCTACAATTATGAAATCTTTCCTAACACTCGCCCCTCCCAGACTAGGGACAGGGGGAACTAATCCACCCCTGGATGAGTTTCATGTTCAGGTCGGTTAAACATTCTGGACAACCCATCAGCATTGCTATGTTGGACACCTGGCCTATGCTCAATAGTGAAGTCAAAGCCTTGCAGACTTATAGACCACCTAATCAACTTTGGATTCTCTCCCTTCATGTTCATCAGCCACTTTAAGGGCTTATGGTCAGTTTGCACAGTGAAGTGGGTCCCATAGAGGTAGGGCCTCAGCTTCCGTAGGGCCCACACAACAGAGAAACATTCTTTCTCTACTGTGGACCATCTGAGCTCTCTGTCCTTAAACTGGCGACTAATGAAACCAATAGGGTGTTCCTTACCCTTCTCATCTACTTGTGATAGTACAGCTCCTATCCCAGTGTCAGAGGCGTCTGTCTGCACAATAAAAGGTCTTTGGTAATCAGGGGCCCTGAGAACAGGGGCCTGGCACAAGGAGTCTTTTAAGCCATTGAAGGCCTTCTGACACTCTTCAGTCCAGGCTACCTTCTTGGGTTTCTTCGGAGTGGTGAGAGCAGTCAGAGGGGCAGCTATGGTACCATAGTCTGCCATGAAGTTGCGGTAATACCCCTTGAGTCCTACGAAGGCTCTCACTTGGGTCTGTGTAGTGGGGGTAGGCCAGTCTTGTACTGCTTGTACTTTACTGGGTAGAGGCTGTATCCTCCCTCCACCTACTTCATGTCCAAGGTAATCCACAGAGCCTTGTACAATCTGGCATTTACTAGCCTTTATGGTCAAGTGTGCTTTCTGAAGAGCCTGTAGCACAATCCTGAGGTGTCTCACATGGTCTTCCCAGGTGGCCCTGAAAAATGCTATATCGTCCAGATATGCAAGAAAGAAATCATCCAACCCGTTTAACACATGATCACAAGCCTCTGGAAAGTGGCAGGTGCATTCTTCAACCCAAACGGCATTACCCTGAACTGGTAAAGACTGTCTGGAGTTGAGAACGCTGTCTTCTCCTTGGCATGTTCTTCTAGGGCTATTTGCCAATAGCCTGCAGTGAGATCAAACGTGCTGAGATACTTGGAGACACCCAAGGTATCCACCAGCTCATCTGTTCGAGGCAAGGGGTGTGCATCTGTCTTGGTGACAGCATTCAGAGCCCTGTAATCCACGTAGAACCTCAATTCAAAAGTACCTGCCTTTGGAACCAAAACCACAGGGCTGGACCAAGGACTACTAGAGGGTTCAATCACACAAGATCTAACATTTTGTTGACCTCTGTCTTAATGTAAGACCGTACTTTGTCTGACATTCTGTATCCTCTACTTTTGGTAGGTACGCTGTCTCCTGTGTCTATGTTATGTTTTCACCAAGGTGTCAAACCAGGGGACTGCGAAAACAGGGGGGAAAATTGCCTAAGCAAACTTTTCACCTCAGCCTGCTGATCAGAAGTCAGGTAAGCGGCCACTCGGCACCCTCAAAGGAGCTATCTGAAGGACCGCTTTGGAACAGATCGGGGAGAGGTTCAGACTCCCCTTCCTCAACCTCTGAAGCCAGTAGCAGTGTTGCGATTTCGACTCTTGGGACGAAAGCCTTCAGCCTATTTACATGGAACACTTATGGAGCCTGCCCAGGCCTTCCAAGGTCCACTAAATAGTTGACCTCACCCAGGGGCTCCACCACTGTGTAAGGGCCTGACCATGTATCCTGTAAAGCTCTAGGCCTTATGGGATTCATGATCAGGACTTGCTGACCAGGTGTGAAATTGATGAGGGAAGCTTTCTGGTCATACCAATGTCTCACCAGGGCTTGTCCTGACTTCAACTTGTCACTAGCCAGACCCATCAGGCGTACCATCCGTTTTCTGAGCCCTAACACATAGTCTACTATGTTGGTAGTAATAGGGGGAGTGGGCATCTCCCATCCCTCCTTGACTATGGCTAAGGGTCCCCGCACAGGGTGACCAAGCAGAAGTTTGAAGGGGCTGAAGCCAACACCCTCCTGTGGTACCTCTTGGTAGGCAAACAGTAAGCATGGTAAAAGAAGATCCCATTTTCTTCTTTGGAGTTCTTCCAGAGCCCCAATCATACTCTTTAACGTCCTGTTGAACCGTCCCACCAGACCATTGGTCTGGGGGTGGTATGCGGAAGAGAACTTGTAGGTGACCCCACATTCTTTCCACATAGCCTGCATATACTTTGACATAAAGTTGCTGCCTCGGTCAGACACAACTTCTTTAGGGAAGCCAACCCTAGTAAAGATGCCAAGTAACGCTTTTGCAACTGACTTGGCAGTTACAGTTTTTAATGGGATGGCCTCAGGATATCTGGTAGCATAGTCGACCAGCACCAGGATAAACCTATTGCCTGAGGATGTCTGCGGGTCAAGGGGACCAACGATGTTGATCCCTACCCTTTCGAATGGTATTCCCACAACTGGGAGTGGTACCAATGGAGCTTGGATTGTTGAGCCACTCTTACCAGATAACTGGCAGGAGGCACAACACCTGCAGTGACTTTCTACTTGCACCCCCATTTTGGGCCAGTAGAAGTGCATGGATAACCTTTGCTTGGTCCTCTTAATACCAAGGGGACCAGCAAGGGGCACTTCATGTGCCAACTGCAGGAGGAAGGGTCTTACAGAAAGGGGAACCACCAACCTCCTATGGTCTCCTTCTGTAGACTCTCTGGGCTCACTATACAGGAGTCCACCTTCCCAATAAATCCGATGCTTCCCAGGAGGTTCACCCTCAAGCTGGGAGGAGGCCTGTCTCCTTAGGCCTTCCAGAGATGGGCACTCACATTGGCCTTTACTGAATTCTTCCCTGTCAGGACCACCTTCTACTAAGTCATTTAGTTCAGGATGGTCATTGGGGTCAAATACTTCAGGTATCGCCACCTTCTCGTCAGGTCCAGGTGATTGACCAACTTCCTCCACCGCAGTGGTAGGTGAGTTCGGGGGAATATTTTCTTTCCCTCATTTTGGTTTTCTGACTCCTTTAGCCCTGGGTTTCCCCTTTGGCTGGGGAAGCTCACTGATCTTGGTCAGTGCTGCCCTTGTTTGAGACCTTGTTCAGGGTCTGTCAGCAGTTTCTCCCACGAGCCCTAAAGCGCTGAGATCGTTGCCCAACAAGACCTTTCCTGGGACGCTTCTCTGAATGCTCACTGGAATCCTGACTGCTGTACCATTGATAGTAAGATTTACAGGTATTACTGGGAACATGAGAGGTGGGCCGTCAGCCAACTTAGTGGGCATCAGAGTAGCTCTGGCAACTTCCTCTGAGTCTACCAAGGTAGAATCCACTACAGTTCGACTGCACTCACTATCCCTAAGAGCTGGAGTATCTACTCCATTGATCAGCACACTGTCTTTAAAGTAGTGCTTGGTGTTATCAGGAAACCTAGCGTAAGCCTCTGCGACTTTAGGCTCCCAGGAACCCAGGGAAACTAAAACTACCTCAGCTTCTATCCCACTGGGGAAGGAGTCTGAGGAGAAGGATGCTCCGGTAATCTGTTCTTCCTCGTAGGAGGAGAAGGCCAGATTAGCAGAGTGGACCCCCAAGGTTTTGACCTTACATCTGGGATCCCCCTTCACGTGGTCAGTTGCTCTGCAAGTAAAACAAGATCCTTTGGGTCTGTTTACATAGGGAGGCTTATTATAACCAGAGTTCTGTTTCGGAGGTTGACCTCCACTACCCTGTGAGTTCTCTTGTGTCTTACCCTTATTTTTCTTTTTGTGGCCCTTTTGCGAAGAAGATTTATCAGTTTCTCCACCCTCCTTATCTTTCGACTTTTTCCCTTCCTCCTGCTTACCAGGATGAGTCTTGTCCTTATGGGACACTCGATGTGACACCCACAAATCTGCTGCAATGGCAAGCTTCTTTGGATCTATCTCCTTAGAATCTGCCAAATGCTGCTTAAGTTCAGGGGAAGAAGATGCAAAAATATGTTCCAGCATGACAAGACTTATCATACCTTCAAAGGTAGAACCCTTATAACCTTTGACCCAGCCAGTTAAGTTTTTTAAGGATTCGGTTACATAAGATACCCAAGTACCACCTTCTTTTTACTTATACTCTCGGAATCATTTTAAATATTGGGCAGGAGTCTTTCCAAACTTTAAAATGAGAGTTTACTTCAACATGGCAAAATCTGCTTGCTCAGCCTTCGACATTTCCATAATGGCACTGAAACTAGAATGGGGCAGTCTGCTGAGTAACCAGGCAATTTTATCAGCATTGTCAACTTGTTGAACTTCACATGCATACTCAAATGTATTCAGACAGTCCATAATGTCATTCTTTTCCTCATACACACTGAGCAGATCTTTTGGAAACCGTGGGTGAGAGGAGGCCCCAGACCCGTGTCCAGGACCCTTGGATCCATTGGCAACTTGAAGCTTGGCCAGTTCCAACTGGTGATCCCTGTCTTTCTGTTTTTCTGCCTGTTCGATTTTTAGTTTGGCCGTATTGAAATCAAGCTCCTTCTGCCTAAACAGCAGTTCTTCCTTCTTAAATTCAAGTATGGCCTCCCCATCAGCACTGGCAGAGGAAACATTGGACATTTCATCCTCCCTGTCTTCATGGTCGCGGTGGACCAGTGCAGCGGCAGAACTGTCAGTTCTCCCAGTGAGAGCAGCCCCACCACCTTTTGCACTGTCCTTGGAAGCTAAAGCGCCAAGCTGAGCTTCTTGACCGCCACCATCGCTGCCCTGATTGGTCTGGCTTGTCCAGATGTTACCCTGTTCCAAGAAACTAGGCTGACCTTCTGAACCTCTGCCTCTCCAGGACAGAGTGCAGAAATCCATCTTAACAAATTGGTGGCAGCGGTGGGATACGACTGAAGGTATCCAATGTTGCACACGAGCGAAGGCATTTCAAGTTATTCCTAACAGGACACGTAGTGAATTGTCGTAGTATAACTTTTCAAAGGCCATAGTCCTATCAAACAGTATGGAAACAAGTACCTTGTTAACTTTAAATGCTTCTAAACCCGAAACATTGAAAAAGATGTGTGCTGAAAGAGGTGTCTTCTCGCAAGGCACAAAAATGGAAATGATCCAAAGAATCATGGCGTGGCAAGATTACTCCAGACAGGTTTTATATGAAAAATATAGACACATTTATTACAAGGCCTTTGTAACATCGACCATATTAAAGAATCACGATAAAACTCCAGTAAACCAACACATCATAATCAATACAATATATATACAAGACCGAGGGGTCTAAAGAGTTAGAAGCACGAAATATGCAGACCACCTACATGGGGAGGAAAACAGGCAGTGCAAGTAATCGTTAGACCCAGTTCGACATCCGAGGCCAAGGGGAGTCTATTCAGGGAAATCAGGCAGTTCAGAGAGGTGAACAACACGATGATGAACAGATCCCTGCTACTCAAGCGCGGCCTCCACTTGTGGGCAGAAGCAGGGCGCGAGTGCGGAAAAGGGTTGCTGTTTACAACAGCGATGGAAAGCCACAGGCTCCTGTGGGAGGGCGACCGGTTAGGGTATTGACTACTCACCGGTCCCCGATGCAGGCAAACCCAGGCTTCTCTGGTTCTGCTTCGGTACTGGCAGGTTCAGATGCGATCACCAGGATGTCTCGATGCCGTGTAGATTCCACGACAGCAGGGGTCAGGGTCGAGGGTATCCCAAATGCAGCGAACACGCACAGATTATTACCACAGCAGGGCAACTCGGCAACCGCGTGTATTCCGGTCCCAAAGCACACGTCTCACTTCAGACCTGGGAACGCCAAGTGTACGAATCGTGTGAAAGTGCAGAGGACACAGGATTTAGCAGTAAGCCAGACGGTGGTGACAGAGCAAGATTCCTGTGTAGGCTGGTCAGTCCACTGGATGCCCCAGGGCCGCTTCCGAAGGCTTACGTACAGGATTTGGTGAAGATGCCGAGAATAGTTGTTCCCACTATTCTAAAGGGTCGAAGCACCTTTGCAGACCTTCTCGTTCGATCAGAGGCCGAGTGGTCTCGCAGGACGACAGCAGTGCAGGGTGCCAAACCTTCAGCGGGTCACCAGCGATTCCTCGACTCAGCTTCTTAGTTGCAGGATACTTGGCTCCTTATCCTTTGTTCGTGAGAACTCAGGAGATCGACATGGTAATGGGGTTTTCAGCCTCCTCTTATCCAGAGTTCCCTTCGCGCCAAAACAGAGAGGGCCCAATGGGAGATCCGCTCACAAACACTCACACCATACGTGGACCTATCACGGACCACGGTGGTCCCAGGCATTCAGGACACTCTAGACTCTTTGGCACCCAGGATGTGTATTGGGAACAGACATCCCAGCCCACATCCTGGAGGCACACACAAGGCATGCAGAAGCCCGCAAAAGCGTTGTGTTTCGCGGGAAAGTGCATGACCAAATAAGGACTGCCCGGCTCAGCTCGACTTGGGGGAATGTGAAGGGGCAAGACGGTCAGCGGACAGGACAAAGAACCTCCTGGCATGGCCATTTTGGAGGCCAGGCCACCCATTTGGGCCAAACGCGGGAAGCGCGGTTAACATGGCAAAATGGGGTTCAAAACACAAAGAAACGATAGCTGTCACCAGTCCCGTCCATGACACACTTGCACATTTCATGATAAGTCCAGCGAGAGTTTCTAGGGCCTTTGGAATGACTAGAGACCCAAGAGCGCGGTAATGTAAGTTAGGGTGCACTCTTGTTTCATGTTGCTCAAAAGCTGCAACATGAGGAAAGGACTAAGGGAAAAGAAGTCTCCCGGTACTGACTGTCTTAAGGGCATGTCAGTTTCCCCGTAAGAAATGAGCGAAAGCCCAGAGGAGTGAGGTGGAAGGCTGCGCTTCTCTGGCAAAGTCTAGATCAGGGTGTAAAACAATAGCAAAAAGTTTGGGGGTTGCCACATGGAAAGAAAATTACCTACAATTATGAAATCTTTCCTAATAGTAGGCAATGGTACTTTTCATTTCTTCTACGAATTGTGAAACAGATTCTTCACCTTAAGAGGACAAATACATTTTAGCAGAATCTTCAATCACAGCATCAGTGATAGTTCTTACTCACCTTTATGGGATAGTACAATCTTCAGAGCTGACTTGGAGGACATCATGGAGGTGACAATAATAGAGGCACTGGGACAAACAACAGTGCTTGACATAGGAATTATAAGAAGTTATGGACATGTTGGAAATGGCAAAGACGTGGCACTATATTTGCTCAACATTGGTGTGTAGTACAGTGTTATATAAACACATTTCTTACCATTGGGTTATGGGACAAAACAATGAGATGGATTGAAAAAAACATTTTAGTGCCAATGTTAGTATATATTTTGACAATAATGTGTTTAAAATGGTTAGATACCTTATATGTATTTGAAGATGTATTAAGATCCTGTGGGCGCAGATTGCCGAACAGAGTGCAGTCATTAAAGGTAGGAGAAGGCACTCACTGGCTGCAATTGAAAACATGCTTTTTGGATCCGGATAAGCAACACATAACCTTTGTATCCATACATTTGCCTGGTTCCTCAAAATGTACTAGTAATATCATGGCTGTTATTGTGGATCTAGTATTTTGATTTTAAACGGTTTAACATACTTCAAACCCCGGACCATCCTGCTTTCGAAATGTACTAATTATGCAGTAAAGCGGTGGCGGAGGTTCAGCTACTTCCAAAAATAAATGTTGATAGCCCTAAATCAAAGGAACTGGGAGCATCTAGGGGCAGTAGAACATCTTCCTTGCTATTTCACCTAGAAAGAAAATTCAACGTCAAAATATGAAGACGCAAGGGAAAATTACCGTTTTTTTTCCAGAACAAAGGGGAAAATACAAGCTCTATGACAGACTTGGAGGCAGACTCTCCAGATACTCCTCAAATGGTGTTTGACACACTATTAGGCCCCACAACGATAGTGGCGATAAAGCAGGACAGAGACTCAAAACTGTGATCTGCCAATTTGTATGTTGAGGAAGATATAGTTTTATATCAACCTCTTTCTGACCAATCAAACAAATATCATGACTGGTGAATATCTGCAAAGATTTCCATCTCTATTTTGCAGCAACAATTCTAAAAATGTTGAGCCATCAGCCTATTCTTACCAACCAACTCCAACACTGTTAGGTTCTCCGAGGCTCTTAGATTTCTCACAGCAACATCCCTTCTTCGGCCAATCCTCCATGTTTGCACTCTATTTTGCATTTAACTCTTTGGTGAAATTCTATGAAAACATAAAAACACGATTTGAAAGGACATAAGGTGATCTTAAATTCCATTAAAACCAAAATGAACATCCTGGAGAGTTTTATCTTTGCCCACAACAAAATGGGAAACTTGCATTATCAAGAGGATAACAGCTTAAATGTATGAAATCAGGCTGTTATTCCGTCATCGCCTTTGCCACAGCCTATAATCTATTTTACTCCCCATTAGCGAGGGTCTACTCATACATCTGCCTCAACTGAGTCCTCCCCCACAGCCCCAGCCGAGTATCACTGATTTTAATATTGTTAACCCCACGACAGAAGACTCCTCCAAGCAAAGGAAATGTAAGCCAAAGAAATCGGTTACTAAATCAAAAAATATAAAAATTATGGCACCTATTTCAACACAGGGTCTAGAACATTTCGGAAAATTTAAGGCATGGCGTGATGGAGGCAAATCAGCAACAGACACTGAATCCAACTTCTGAAAAACATGTTGCCTTGGTGGCAGATATTCAACAGAAGGCAAATGAAAAGAAAAAGGATAAACGTAAGCACGCTCTCTCATCAGCTACTCAAATAAATGGTACGCTGCCAAATAAAAATGGTTCAGTTAGACCATTTCCTACTCCTCCTTATTGAAAATGTTGAAGCAGAGACAGACTTGAATATTAGTGCCCTGTTGCCCTATTCACTGGAAGGATATGAGGAATAATAAGAGCTTATAGTTGTAGGGTCGACCTCAGCCTGTGAGCTGGTTACTCCTGGCAAGTTAGACCGACGCTTTATCATGAGGGAGGAAACAGGAGTTGACACATTAAGTATGGGTGAAAATTAACAGCTAAGGAAGCAGATCTCTAAATCCCATCTATCTGAAGATTTGTGGTCACATTTCAATTTGATCTCTGTATATGTGGAGAATATATTCAAATCCGGGGAACCTATTATATTAAATAGACGGAATGTTTTGATTGTGCTTAATGAAATTCCTCATCTAAGGATGATTTCATCAAAAGATATTGATCTAATTGAATTAATCCTTGAAGATAGAACTGACATTGTGGTGATACATCTGGTTTCAAGATTGACAGTGGACATATTATGAGACAAAGACTCTCCATTTTATAACTTGGGTATATCATGTACAGACTATGGGAATATAAATCTGCAGGTGAATGGAAGCTGAACAATACACAAACAATTTCTATACTTTCAATATGAAGGTGACATTTGTGCATGGAAGTTAGCTATATTTAGCCCCAAATCAACAAACCACCCCGTGGAGGCTGCTGTCATGACCTACAGAACGCGCCCCTTTTGGACTTCCTGGTCCTTGTCTCAATGGGGCTTCTACTCCCGGTACTCCCAACATGGCCGTCCAGCGTGAAACTCCTTCCTCGCTCTACACGTTGGACGTAGCTTGTTCTATTAATATCCTTTTGTGTGTGAGGAGCCTATTTTGTTGGGTTCCCTTCCAGGTGGACCTCAGCGCCCTTTCCTTAATGATTGCTGACTGACAAGTCACGGTCGCATGACTGTGTAACAACAGAGTTTCCGTGGCTCCCTTACTCCGTTTAAATTCAGGATACAGCAAACTATGTTACTTATACTAGTGTCATGCGCCCTTGTCGTGGAGAAGAAAAAGAAGATCACTCAATGCCTCTTATTCTCCAAATTGTAAGCTTTGAACTTTTAATTATTCATGAAATCACGGCGTGCCCTTTGTGATTACACGTGTTTCGACATCTGCGTCTTTTTCAAATCAGGGCTAATCAAGTTGCATTAACAAAATTGTTATTGTCATTGCAAAAACGAAAAATGAACAATAGTTGTATACACATTTCAAATAAAACATAACAATTGCATGCATGCATGTTAAAGGATGGCCGTTGAAGGAGGGGAAAAGGTGGGATTGTTAGGGATGGTTGACAAAGAGAAAATGCAACAGATAATGAAAATAAAAGTAAAAAAGAAAGACATGAGAAAGTCATTAATGAATGATGTCCCATTGCACTTTTCCCAAAAAAATGTCAATACAGTGAATAGAGCGAGCTATAGATTGTTTAAAGAATATAATAATGTAATTTCCCGGGCGACTTTAGTTTTGAACTCAACGTTGTGAAGATACTAACTGGGCTAATCTGTTGGAGTTCATTTGTGAAAAAGAGCGTTAGACCGGGTCTTTATATAAGTCAACCATGGTCATGCAAATTGTGTTTGCACGCCATGTGTGCAAGTGTTTAAAATAGCTACTTGAGACTAGCGTTGCACTAGCACTCGTACTTATCGGTTTTAAACATTAAACATTGTCGATCGTGTCAATTGGTGTTTAACACGTGCGGTCGCATTATGTGAAATAAGCCCCCCTGCGGGAGCCCCTCCAGCACGCCTACCTGTGTCAGCGTGTTCCGTATCAAAGAGTCCCCGTTTGCTCAGTGCCGTGTTACTGTTATTATTGCGACCATGGTAACTTGTCGGCTAAGTCCTACTTTTGTTTTCACTACGTTCGTCTAGTCCGTTTGTCTTTAGTGTTAAAATGCTAGTATTACATCTGTGGTTAAGGGCTTCCTTATGTGTTAGATGAATTTAGAAATTTAGAAAGCAATTGTATATTGCTGTCTGGATCGAATCCCATTTTATTTACGTTTCCAATTAAATGACATATTCGGACACTACAATTTATCTTGAACTACAAATATATATTTCATGTTGTGTATTATTACCAATTTTGGTATTAAATGTTAAAAATGCAAAAATCAAAGTGGATGCCTGAGCATCTCTGGTAGTCCTTTTATAGTTTCTAATGTCGCGGCCATATTTTGGGAAAAACATGATTGTACAGCGTGGGAGTCACGCTCCCTTAATACATTTTACGGCGGATGCCCATCTAAAAATATTGTAGCTTGAATGGAGTGGGCATACTTTTTTTGGGGGTTTTTTTGCGCATGGAGGGTTTCTTCATTTAGTGTTACAAAGACTTAAGACTGACTGTAAATGGTACAAACCCTAGTATGTGTCTATGAGCACTTCTCAATAATATGAGGCATACATGGATTAAGGTTGTCTGTAAAAAAGTATAAAAAAAGGTTCAAACCTAGTATATAAAGCATGCTTTTGTGACATATTAGCCTCTGTCAAAATAAATGTTAGAAATTACAGATGGAAAAATCAATTGCTGACCAATTCTTGCTAATTTTTTGTACAAAGGTTGTTCTTTCATTTGTTATTAAAGAAATTAGGCCATCTCATGGTCTGAGTTCAAGCCTCTTTCCACTGCACGAAATTTGCAGATTAGTTTTGCTTCTTCTTGCCTCAATTTGACTTCAAGGTCTCCTCCTCTTGGTCCCAGGGTCACTTTTTTAAGTCCAATAAATTTCAATTGTTTTTTATCGACTAATTGATGTTTTCTTTGCCAATGTTGGGGTAAAGGTAAGTTGGTATCTTGACTTCCGATGTTGGATAAGTGTTCCCTTATTCTTATCCTGAGTTCCCTAATGGTAATGCCTATATAGATTTCTTCACAATAGCAGATTATTGCATAGACCACAAACTTGCTTCTACAGTTAATCTGATCCACTATCTTGTGAGTTATGTCATGTTTGTCTTTGAAGATCTCTGTATTATTTAAAGCATGTTTGCACATTGTACATGTCCCGCATTTCCGAAACCATGTTGGTAGTGGCGGGAGCCATGTAGTTGGGGTTTCTTTTTTCTCTTCTGGAGGGAGTGAAGGGCTTAAAATATTTTTGATGGTTTTGGCTCGTCTATAGGTTAATGTGGGATTGTCTCCTATGTACTTCCTCACATTTTCGTACAATTGCAACAAATGCCAATTCTTCCTTAAAATCTTTCTCAATATTTTGTTGTCTGCACAGTAACTGGTAATGAAGCTGATTTCTTATCTTTCATCTTGTATGGGTCTTGTTGTCTTGAGGGTACTCGCCCTATTGATTTTGGAGGCCTTATCCCTAGCGTGTGCTATTGTTTTGTTTCCATAGCCTCTTGTTTTGAATCTGCTGGTCAGAAGTTTGCATTCATCTTCAAAACTGCTTTGTTCATAACAGTTTCTACGAGCTCTGAGAAACTCTCCCTTTGGTATATTCCTGATCACGGAATTGACATGGCAGCTTGTGGAGAATAAAGTAGAATTTGCCTCAGTGCTTTTCCTGAAGGTTTTGGTTTTAAGATGGTTATCTTCCACATAAATCTTCAAATCTAAGAAATGTATTTCGTTAGTGCTGACAGTTTCTGTGAATTCTATCCCCATCGAATTCTGATTTGCTCTCCGTCTGAAATCCTCAAAGGGATCCCTCCTCCCCTTTCCAAATGATAAGTACATCATCTATGTACCGCGTCCATAGTATTACCTTTGCTTCATATTCTTTGTCTGTATAAATGTGTTTATCTTCGTACATTGCCATCGTCAAATTGGCAAGGGCTGGAGTGTATTTAATCACCATTGCCACCCCTTGTGTCTGCTTGAAAAACTGGCCATTGAAAATTAATACATTGTTTTGTAATGTCAATAAAAGCATTTCTTTCAACATACTTACAGATTGGTAATTGGATGCAGTTTCCTTTGAAAATGTATAGTCCATAGTTTCTATGGCGCTGTCGTGTCTGATTGATGTATATAGGGAACGTACATCCCAGGTGGCCAAACGACAACCTTGCTACCATTCTATCATTGCTAATTTGTTTATTTTCTCAGTAGTATCTCTCAAATAGGATTTGGTTTTGATCGCCATGGGTCTTAAGATGTTGTCAATGTAATGTGCCATGTTCATGGTTGCCCAACCTATTCCACTTAGAATGGGTCTTCCTTCTGGAATCTTTGCATATTCTTTGTGTATTTTGGGTAAAAAATATACTGTTGGTAATATGGGTTGTTTGATTTTCAAAAAGTATTTTTCATCATCGGTGATGAGTCCTTGTCTGTGCCACATTGTGATCGCTTCTTTCAGTTCTAATAGTATCTCCAATTTTGGATTTGTTTTCAGTTTGATATAGCAATGCGGTGTAATCAAATGGTTCATTGCCTTTTCTACATAGTCCACTCTATCCATTACTACTATTTTTCCGCCTTTATCAGCTCCTTTGATTACCAAATTATAATCTTTTTTTAGTTGAAAAAGGGCTTTTCTTTCCATCCTTGTTAGGTTATCATACTGATATTTCAATTTGAATCTGTTTGAAAATTTAGCGTCATTGTAGTCATTTAGATCCTTTGTAACTGTTTTCTAAAAGTTGTGAACTAAATTATCTGGCATGAGCTGGGGCGTAAACTTAGATTTGGGTTTGAGTTCCTTAGCCGAGAGGCTTGTTTGTTGTATTTGAAGCTCATGCAATGTTTCATGGATTGGTCTTTCTTCTGTTTCTTGTAAAGATCGAAGTGCATTTATATTGGCCAAATCTTCAATAATTATCACACTTTCCTGTACCGGTGGTACCTTGGTATGGTGTACCTTAATTTGAGTGTCGAAATATTTCTTTAATTTCAGCTTTCTCACAAATTTGAATAAATCTATTTGTACTTCTGTATTGTTGAAGTTTGTGGTTGGTGCAAAAGTAAATACTTTGTTTAGTAGTGATGTTTCCTCAGGTTTGAGTTGATGATTAGATATGTTCAAAACCAGGTCTTTCACTTGTTCTTTTTCACTGCTTCTCTGGCTCTTGCTCTTATTAGTCTCCTGAAGTCTTCTAACCCCTCTGGATTTCCTGTGTCTATTATTTCCACGTTTCCCCCTCCTCATGTGGGCGGTTGTTGGGTTGCCTGTTGTGGCAATAAAAAACGCACTTGTTTTCGATTTTGATAGGTGAGTCTGTTTCCCTTCTTATATCTCCTTATTTGATTTAAAAAACCTTGTCATTCTTTGGTCTCAGTTGTATTGGATGCGTCTTTTTCTTAGTCTCCTTCGGAATCTGCATCCAAACTGCCTGGGGAAGTATTTGGTGTGCTTTCTTTCGAACTAGGTTTGCTTAATTGTCTATATTTGTCTAGAAAGGGGAACACTTTGTCATCCTCATAATCTCTATTATCTCTGAAGAATGTTCTCATCTTTCTAAGTTTGATTTCGTCTTGGTATTCCTTCACGATCAGGATCTCAAACATTTTTTGATAGTTTTTCTCTTTTGTCACTTCTAGTGCTTTTGCTTCCTGTATTTCCTTTTTAACTTCTTCGATTTGGTCTGTTATGCGTTTATGCTCTCTGGAAGCAAGTTCTATTAGAAGTTCTAACATCATATTGGAACTTTGGTTCAAGTTATGTTCCCAAGATTCTGCTAGATCTTTATCAACATCTTTTGTAAAGTCTGGGAAGATTAATATTCTCAATCCTCTAGGGATCTGTTTCTTGGCAATGTAATTTTTTAGGGATTTGATTTCCCAGTATTTGTCTACTTCCTTTTTTGATAATCTTTCCAATTTCACAAATTTATAATGTAAATCCTTTCTTTGTTTCGGCAGGTTGGATGCAAATGCGTGCGCGTTGCTGCCCTTTGGTGCAAAAAGGTTTAAGGCATCTTCTTCTCTATTTTCTAGATATTCAGCCATGCTGGCTAATTCTTATGGATGTCTGTTGGGGCTGCAAGGTCCCGGGTACCTTTTGGAAAATATCCTTTTGTGTGTGAGGAGCCTATTTTGTTGGGTTCCCTTCCAGGTGGACCTCAGCGCCCTTTCCTTAATGATTGCTGACTGACAAGTCACGGTCGCATGAAGTCAAATTGAGGCAAGAAGAAGCGAAACTAATCTGCAAATTTCGTGCAGTGGAAAGAGGCTTGAACTCAGACCATGAGATGGCCTCATTTCTTTAATAACAAATGAAAGAACAACCTTTGTACAAAAGGTTAGCAAGAATTGGTCAGCAATTGATTTTTCCATCTGTAATTTCTAACATTTATTTTGACAGAGGCTAATATGTCACAAAAGCATGCTTTATATACTAGGTTTGAACCTTTTTTTACTTTTTTACAGACAACCTTAACCCATGTATGCCTCATATTATTGAGAAGTGCTCATAGACACATACCAGGGTTTGTACCATTTACAGTCAGTTTTAAGTCTTTGTAACACTAAATGAAGAAACATTCCCTGCGCAAACCCCCCCCCCAAAAAACGTATGCCCACTCCATTCAAGCTACAATATTTTTAGATGGGCATCCGCCGTAAAATGTATTAAGGGAGCGTGACTCCCACGCTGTACAATCATGTTTTTCCCAAAATATGGCCGCGACATTAGACACTATAAAAGGACTACCAGAGATGCTCAGGCCTCCACTTTGACTTTTGCATTTTTAACATTTAATACTGAAATTGGTAATAATATACAACATGAAATATATATTTGTAGTTCAAGATAAATTGTAGTGTCCAAATATGTCATTTAATTGGAAACGTTAATAAAATGGGATTGGATCCAGACAGCAATGTACAATTGCTTTCTACATTTCTAAATTCATCTTACACATAAGGAAGCCCATAACCACATATGTAATACTAGCATTTTAGCACTAAAGACAAACGGACTAGACGAACGCAGTGAACACAAAAGTAGGACTTAGCCGACAAGTTACCATGGTCGCAATAATAACAGTAACACGGCACAGAGCGAGCGGGGACTCTTTGATACGGAACACGCTGACACAGGTAGGCGTGCTGGAGGGGCTCCCGCAGGGGGGCTTATTTCACATAATGCGACCGCATGTGTTAAACACGTGTTGCCACGATCGACAATGTTTAATGTTTAAAACCGTTAAGAACGAGTGCTAGCACAATGCTAGTTTAAAGTAGCTATGTTAAACACTCGCACACATGGCGTGCAAACACAATTTGCATGACCATGGTTGACTTATATGACGACCTGGTCTAACGCTCTTTTTCACAAATGAACTCCAACAGATTAGCCCAGTTAGTATGTTCACAACTTTGAGTTCAAAACTAAAGTCGCCCGGGAAATTACATTATTATATTCTTTAAACAATCTATAGCTCGCTCTATTCACTGGTAAAGTGCACTTCACTAATTGTAAGCAAGGCAGCTCATTAATGGGCCACATGATGTTTTTATTTTAGGGATTTAACCCATGACTATCTAACCTAAACTACCAACTCATGAACCTTGAATCAACCTTACTAGGTAAGAAGAAACACACCACCCCCTTTTTTGGGTTGATTAAGTATTGAAAAAATGTTTTGAAAAATGCAACGGGACATCATTCATTAATGACTTTCTCATGTCTTTCTTTTTTACTTTTATTTTCATTATCTGTTGCATTTTCTCTTTGTCAACCATCCCTGACAATCCCACCTTTTCCCCTCCCTCAACGTCCATCCTTTAACATGCATGCATGCAATTGTTATGTTTTATTTGAAATGTGTATAGAACTATTGTTCATTTTTTGTTTTTGCAATGACAATAACAATTTTGTTAATGCAACTTGATTAGCCCTGATTTTTAAAAGACGCAGATGTCGAAACACGTGTAATCACAAAGGGCACGCCTTGATTTCATGTATAATTAAAAGCTCAAAGCTTACAATTTGGAGAATAAGAGGCATTGAGTGATCTTCTTTTTCTTCTCCACGACAAGGGTGCATGACACTAGTATAAGTAACGTAGTTTGCTCTACCTTGTTCTATTAATAGACCACGCCCCCTGCGGCTCCGCACGTCTCAATGCTATTGTGAAGTAGCGACCAGACGTGTGCTCCATAGCTCGCTGTATTGCTTCCCTGATTCTGTCCCTACTAACTCCATTCCTAGTCCCTCTCCTTTCTTTCTTACTTCCTGGACTTGTGTGCTGAGTAGTGCACTTTCTTAATTTCCCGGATTCCTGGATCATTGCATCCATGAACTTTGAACGCACGCCGGAGTCGGAAGAGACTCGTGCAGCCTTATTCAAGACCCGATCCATCCGCAAGAAGGCATCGACCAAGAAATCCAGCAAAGATCAGACTCAGGTGAGAAGGAGGGAACTCCTTGACAGCTGCAGATTGGTCATGGCTCCCACTCATGCTACATCAATCCCCACTCATGCTACGTTAATCTGGCTCCAGTCACAAAAAGTCTCTGTGAACTAGAAAGTTTCATTCCATTTGGCTGTTCCCATTGAATACCTGGGGGCACACCCATTTCTTTAGACCAACCAAGCACATCATCAACTTGTGGAATTTTGATATAGTCCTTCTACAAGAAAATTGGTTCATTGACAAAACACTATTTGATGGGTATGAGGATTTTTCAGTTGCAGCACAGAGGGGCTTAAAGGCCAACCCTATGTGGGCCTAATTACAACCATCCGTAGGAAGCTAAACATGTCCTGTGAGAAGTGGACTGTGGATTCTCTGATGTTCTAGTAGTCAAGATCACATGGGTGGACCAGGTGGCATCCAGAGAGTATGAATGTCTCTCAACAAACTTATATTGGAACCTCCTGAGAATACAAACAACGATTTTTATAGATACTTTGATGAGTATTTTAGGATGCTGATATGAAGAAAACTTGGTGAATACACGACTGGCTGGGGACATAAACTGTGCATGTGAGGACACAGACATCCTTTGAAGAAGACTGTTCAAGTGAATATACTGATCCTAAATCTCGAGGGAAGTGCTGGAGTGGTGTGATGTACACAGGGGCCCTCCAGACATTAAATGGCAACATCAAGTGTGATATTCTGTCATGCCCAATTTGAAAGACGGACCCATTTTCATCCACTGTGGATTACATATTCACTTCTAGAACTATCTTTGAGAAATGTATTTCTCTCAGAGTAGTGGACACCCAGTTGAGTGACCATGCAGCCCTGCAGCTCACTTTAGATTTCAATCTACACAAAAAGAACTTCTGAGAAATGCATCTTTCTCTTATTGTTAATAAGAGGGCAACAAGATTAGTTTGGGGACACAATTTGGCACTCACATTTAATTTTAAATTCACTGAAATAGTTAATTTAACTGAAAACGATGACTATTGGACTTATGTAGACCCATCTTGTTTCATTGAAGTTCTTGAGAACTTCTCTGCAGGGTTGGTGAAAGATATAGATCTTTCAAATCTCAAAGTTATGCTACCAAAACCTCACTCTTGTGATGAAACTCTACATCAGAAAAAAAATCTGAAGCGTAATGTTTGTCTTCTGCGTAGAAAAACCAATTTGGAATCTTTCAAAGTGCAAAGAAAACGAAAACAATCATATACAAGGGAGGAAATCTCATACATATCATATGATGTAAAAAGATGCTGAATTTTTGCTTCAAGCCTTAGGCCCTAACTGAGACCATAGTTTGTGGTACTTGATACATAATAAGGGATGGTTACAAGCTCATATACAAATAAATCCCATTTCAGAAGCTGTTTGGAGGGAGTACTTTTTTAAAGCTTTATGCTAACCAAGATCAACAGAGTAAAAATAGGTAGAGATCTTAAATGATATTTCAGATTTCAGGCTAATGATATAATTCATTTGATCAAGAAAGCTAAACCCTCCAGAGCCCTGAGCCCACATGGCCTTGGAAATGTCACACTTAAGGGAGAAGATATGCCATGTGTAGGGATGTCAGCACCACAAGAAAGTGTTAAAAATAAAGTTCTGAGGTTCTTCCAGCTCTGGCTCGTTTCAACTTCTCCTTCCTCAAGTTCAAATAGATCCACAAAAAGGCTCAGGTTCCATTTGTCAAGTACATCACAGTTCCAGGAGATCTCGGGGTTCCCTTCACCATGTTCAATATAGTTCCAGGTCTCTTGAATTTCCACAATGCTTTTAACTTTACTTTTTAATCCTTTAGATTCGGTATCAGCTAGCACAGATGCTTTCACTACTTTCACCATAGCACATCATTCCCTTTCCACTCGTGCTGCAATTTCACAACTTTTCCATATCTTTTCTTAAGTTCGGTATTCAATATGCACCGGCGTATTTCCCAAAATATTTGATAACTTGTTCATTATTCAGTGTTCTTTCATTTGGGTTCCAAACCCCATTCTCATAGGTTTCCATTAGATTGTTAACTGTAAATGTCCAATTCCCACCCCTGGAGCGCCCTGGTATGAGTATTCCCTTTTTCACACTCACCGGGGCTTGTCTGCTCCTCTGAAAGTCTTCCGTCTGCTCTTTGTCTTCCTCTTTCCTCCCATGCGTTGGGAGCACCAAACCTTTTTGCAGCATCCTGCAACAACTCCTGTGTTCTCCAGCTCCTGCTGGGAACACGCGTCTCAGGGAATTGCTGGGTCTCTGGTCCTCTCACGGCCCACTCAGGTCATGGCACCTTTCCTTCCGCCTGCAACATACAGCATACTCACTGCCGGTCCTGCTCCTCGACTCGCTGCTGTTTCCTTTTCTCCAGGCAGGTTCTCTTCTCCACGTTGTTGGGCCCTAGTTTTATCTGTAACCTGTCAATGGGTTGCAGGTGCCAGTACATTGCCTCACTCCACTTGCAGCAATTAACTGGACATGCCTGATCCTCCATAGGCATCTTCCTCGTCTCACTTACACAGTGGTGAAATTGACAAGAAGTTTTCATTACTCTTAGTTGCTTCTTCCTCATCACAGTCTTAAAGGCATATCATTGTGGGACTGTGCGTGTGTGTTAAAGGGGAAAAGACATACAATACCCTACGAAGGAAGAGTGAGGGGAGGACTCATTCTCACACGGAAAAGGGGGATATCATGTCTTACCTGCAGACATCCTCTTCCCACTACTGGAGGTCCCTCAACCCAGGTGATCCTCCCTCGCATATCCACTCCCAGAGTCAGGATCCAACATCGATGGCCTTTCCCTGGCCACCCGAGAGGAAGATCCAAGTGGAGAATCTGAAAGGATGCCCTCAGGTTCCTCACAGGTGACAGACTCAAACCAATTAATTATCGCGTGATAACTCTTCTTGATGTGTCCAAAATTTAGTCTTGAAGGAATTGAAGAAATTGGTGCAGCAGTTTTGAGTCGCAGAAAAAAACAATCCGGTTTTAGAAAGAGGTTGGGCCCCTCGCTAAATGGGGTGACTTTATATTTACTTCAATACAAAGCAAGCCAACTTCAACAGCCAATCTACATAGTCTTTATAGACTTAACTTTGGCTTTGGACAGGGTCAATTAATCCAAAATCTGGGATGAACTATTAAAATTGGGTTGCCCTGTTTCAGTTGTGTATATGTATGTATCTGCTGTGATGAATTGAGGGAATTTGTCCTTTCTGCCCAAGGGGGAGCACCTGCTGTGAGGATAGGGGGGTGAGCACGCTCTACAATACCCTCCATAGGGGTACAGGCAATTGGGACCTCACCTGGAGAGACTTCCCCTTTTGAGACAAGAAGTCATGTTCTCGTGAGGAACTCCCTCAGGCTGCTGTTAGGGAGAATTCTCTCTTTAGGCTGAATTTCCTAACCTAGTGAGTCCCCCAGCAGCTTTGCTGGATTTCTGGAGTTTGTTTTCTCCTCCTGCCAAGAGTGAGACTCTTTTTTCTCCCACTCTTGGACATGATTTATGGTGTTCCTTTGACTGTTAATGTGTTTTATGGGCTATGGGGTCCTTTACTCCATAGGGTCTCATGTGTTTTTCCTATGTGTTTTACACAGCACCCTCCGTGCAGTAACACAGGGGTGTCATAGTGACACCCCACCATAGCCTCCATACCCTGGGACTGACTACTGTCTCCCAGGGCATGTAAAGTCACCATTGGCTTTACTAGTCCCAAATTATTAACAGAAACCAGTACAAACCATCATATTGTGGACGTACTGGTCGGGGCAATTCGATTGCCCCGGGGTCTGTTAGTCGAGGGGGCACGTCTCCGTCCCCCCTGATCGAGTTTTGGCTGGTGGCAGTGGATACTACTTTTTATATTCGGCCGCAAAGATATCCCTATGGGATTTTCCCATTGTTCGAGGCTACCAACTTTAATTATTGAATTCTCATAGCCTCGAACATACCGCCGGGTTATTTATTTAATATTAATTCACCGGTTGGTATTTTTTGCCAGGACTCGATTCTAAAATGGCATTTTGTGTTCTCTTCTGTGACTCCAACCCAAGTCGAGCCCTTTATTCCACTTTTTGGCGTGCTTCTCCACAGAAGCCTCCAAAAGTGGTGCCACTCTGTCTGGGTACCACAGGGGGTGAGGGAGGGGGTTTAGGCACCCTGGACTGAGTTACCTTGGTAACTCAAGTCGCACTCTTGTGTGATTGGCCCAAGTGGTGAGCCGGCCAGCTCACCAATTAGCACGTTTGATTGACAGCTAGGCTGAGTGAATGGGGGTGTGCTGCATAAAAGCAGGGCTTTGAGGACTGGAACTTCAGAAGTCGCCACAGGACCTGAGAATCCGACGAGGGAAAAGCTGAGCCGACCTACCATGACGACACCACCTTTGGAGCCCTGAGGAACCGACTCACCACTTCCCGACGACAGAGAAGATCTCCCGGCTGGAGAGGCTTCTTCCCCTGACTGGTGGGCACAACCAGTTTACCTTCTTCTCTTCGCACCCCAGACCGGCTTGTGGTCGAATTGCCCGTGCCAAGCACCCCGGCAACCGGATAGCTACTTACCACTGGACCGCAAATCAAAGGACCGCTCCTTTTACCTGAGAAACTCCGTGGCTGGATTCTTCCCTGGCAGTGCAACGGACTCCTGTCTTCCTCCCCGACGAGGTCCTCTTTTCCCCCGGACGAAGCACCGACTTGCATCCGCTGCCAGGAACAACTGCCCCCGCTGGAGTATTCTCACCACTTTAAGGTACCGTGTCCGCCAGGCCTCCCTTTCTAAAGATTGCTACAAGGTAATAATAACCCCTTAACCTTCTGGACTGGGCTGGCCGCATTGACCTTCTAACTGGTCACTTTCTTTGGTCCATCTCTTTTTGAACCTTTTCAAGACTTTTGTGCACTGCAACCGTGTGACCTTGGACACATTTCGTTTGATCCTCTTAAAGTGGATCCAGCCTACTGAACTCTAACTTCGCGGTTTTACTTTGCCTTCCTCTCTTGTTGTGTTCTTGTAAAAGTGTTGGGACCTGTTTCAATTTATTCTCTGCTTTTCTCTCCCTTTTAAAACTAATTATTAGAGTGCCATCTGCGTTAAGCGCTCACCGCTGTCTGAAAATAAGTGGGGCTTTACTTAAGACTTGTATAATATTCTTCTAAGGGAGTGTATATCTTTTAGTGACCGTGTTTTTGAATTGCTTACTATTAGTGCCTGTGTGTTTTTCTAGATGTGGTTTTAAATAAATAATTATATCTCTTTTACACCAAGCCCTGGTCAGTGTTTACTTGTTCTACTGTGTTGGTTTGACCTATTGTGAATACTCTGTATACTGCCTAACTCTTCTTGAGGGAAGTCTGACTGCTCAGCCACAGCTACCAAGTGAATCTGTGTGGTACAGACTGCTACCAAGTGGGTTTACTGCCAAACACCTGTAGTCTTAAATCTTTTGCAGTGGTCCCAGAGGGAACTGCACAGGTTTCTGCCTAACACTGGTGTACAGCGGTGGGATTTGTATTGAGTATACACTTTAGAGTGCTTTTTGAACACTTTAGGACAACTAACCACAGAGTTTAGCACTAAAAAGCTGATTTTCTAACTATGTCTGCTATGGAGAGTTATACCCTAGAATCATTGTCTGCCAAAACTGCTGATTGCTTAAAAGTATTGTGTAGACATAAGAATTTCTCTGAGAAGGGCAAGACAATGGAACTTATAGAAAGATTGTTAGAAAACCAAAGTCTGGGTGGTACAGAGGAATCTACCCCCACCCCTCCAGCAAATGTAGAAAACAGTGATGGTATTGATCTGAATCAAAGTCTTGATAATGAGTCAGAAGAGGAAAGTGAACCTAATGAAGTTAGCCACTCTGAGCCTCTGTCTGCCTTACCTACTGTACCTACTGGGCCTATACCAGGTCCTACATGTAACCCTGCTTATTTTGAACTTGAAAAAATGAAGCTTGAATTAGAGTACAAACGTTTTATTGCTCAATCTGAAAGAAACCAAGAGCTAGAATTCAGAAGAATGAATGCCCAGGCTGAGCAGAAGCAAGCTGAGTTAAAACTCAGAGAAATGGAGCTTAATCATGAACTAGAAATGAAAAAGTTGTCTGTGGAAAATGCTTCTCTCTCCTCTGGTTCCTCTAGGAGTTCCAGTCCCAAAAGACCCCGATGCCTAAGGAATTAGTGGGTATGTATGAACCTAGGTTGGATGTGTTGGATTGGTTAAACATGTTTGAGTATAATCATGGGCTCCAGGACATCACAGGGAATGAGTTACTTCCCTGGTTGTTCTCTAGGCTTCCCCCTGTTGCAACTGATGTGGTAATGGAGTTGGGGGAGGTGGATAAGAAGGATTATGAATGTGTGAAACTAGCTTTGATAGCTAGATTTGGGAAGACCCCTTCCCAGTACCTTAAGAGGTTTAGGAACCTCAGAAAGCATGATGGTACCCCTTGGGCTACCTGGGTGAGTGAAAGTTTGAAAAATTTAGAGGGATGGATTAAGAGTTACAGAGTTAACACTTATGAAGGAATGAAGAATCTTGTAATGTTGGAGTCAATTTATGATGCCTGCTCTCCTGAGCTCAGACAGCACTTGATTGATTCAAAGGAATTAGATTCCAGTAAGTTAGCTAAGGCTGCTGACTTGTGGGGTGCCAACAGGGCCACCCACAAAGATTCTGGGGCTACTCAGAAAAAGGATGAGGGAAAACAGCCAGAAAAGGACTCCAAAGAGAATTCTAATAATTCCTATTCCAAAGAGGGCCCCAAACAAAACCAAAAGGGTAGGCCACAAGGGAAACCAAATCAGGCTAGTGTACGTCCTGGTGCCAAACCAGTAGGAGGTCAGAACAAGCCACCATTCCAGAAAGCATTTGGTAAATGCTTTGTTTGTGGCTCTACTGACCATGTGAAAGGAGATCCCAGATGTAAGGGTAAACCTTCAGGGGTCCAGCTTGTCTCCTTAGCCTTCGCTCCAGAGGAGGAAGTACAAATGGCAAGTGGAAACTTTCTATTACTGGCTGATGAACCCATTGGAGTCTCAGCCAGTGTTTCTTTAGTGTCTCTGGGTCTGTGGGAACAACAGAACTTAGATGTCTATAATTCTTTCCCAGATAATACTAAAGAGTATTATAAGGACAGTGTCCAGGTGAATGGTCAGGAGACTCCTGCCATTAGGGACACTGGGGCCAGCATAACTGTGGTGGACGAATCGTTTTTTCAGGCTGAGGATGTTGCTAAGGCACCCAAACGCCTCACCAAGTTAGTTGGAGGGCCTGTGCAGATGCTTCCCCAAATACCAGTTCTCATCCTGTGTAATGACATGACTGTGAAGATACCTGTCAGCATACAAAGTGAGGTGCCAGGAAGGGTTCTGCTGGGTAATGACTTCAAAACTCTTGGAGTAGTGTCACATACCCCCAGACCTCCTAGTAAAAGGTTACAGGAGCTCACCAGACCTGCAAGGGAGAGAACCATGAGAGGTACTCCCAAGGGATGATGAAGAAAGAGATCACTCCTGCTCCACTGGAGATGTCCGCTGCTGTCTCTAAGAAACTAGAAGAAAAAGGGAAACCTAAACCTTCTAAAAAGAACCTCACAGCCAGCACTCCACTACAGCCAACAAGGACTTCCCCTAGGTTGTCCAAAGTTACACCAGTAACACCCCCTCCAGCTGAGGCTGAGAGGGAGGTACAACCCTGTGTGGTTGAACTAGACTCTGAAGAAGAGCTAGTGGAAGTCCAGGAACTCATTGGAGATCTGGATCCTGTTGACCATCCTGAGCTGCAGTCTTTACTGGCAGAAGGTGGACCCAACAGGGCAGACTTCAGTAAGGGACAGAGAGAATGTCCAACTCTGGAAGGTCTTCGCCACCAGGCAGATGCCCAGGCTGAAGGGCAAGAGCCTGGGAAATATAGGTAACACTGGGAAGATGGCCTCTTCTACAGTGAACCAACAAAGTCTGCACCTGGGGACAACAAACGACTTTTAGTACCCCAAGAGAACAGACCACAGTTCTTGCAGTTAGCCCATGAGATTCCTTTGGCTGGTCACTTGAGTTTCAAGAAGACTAAGGAAAGGCTCTCACTCTACTTTTATTGGCCAAAGATGGGGGCTGAAGTAGACAAATACTACAGGAGCTGCCACACCTGCCAGACTTCTGGTAAGGTTGGCTCCAAGAATGTGGCACCTTTAGTGCCTCTCCCTGTAGTGGGAGTCCCATTTGAGAGAGTAGGGATTGACATTGTTGGTCCCCTTGATCCTCCGACTTCCTCAGGCAACAGGTTTATACTTGTTGTAGTAGACCATGCTACTAGATACCCTGCAGCAATTCCTATGAGGACCGTGTTAGGGAGAATTCTCTGTTTAGGCTGAATTTCCCTACCTAGTGAGTCCCCCAGCAGCTTTGCTGGATTTCTGGGGTTTCTTTTTTTTCTCCTGCCAAGAGTGGGACTCTTTTACCCTCACTCTTGGACATGTTGAAGTGTGTTTTCTTGGTTAAACCTTGTGTTGAATGGGCTATGGGGTCTTTTACTCCATAGGGCCTCATGTATTTTTGTGATGTGGGTTACACAGCACCCTCTGTGCCGTGACCCAGGGGTGTCCTAGGGACCCCCCAACATAGACTCCATACCCTGGGACTGACTACTGTCCCCCAGGGCATGTAAAGTCACCAAAGACTTTGCTAGTCTTGAATCCTGAACAGAACCAGTACAAACCATCATATTGTGGACGTACTGGCTGGGGCAATTCGATTGCCCCAGGGTCTGTTAGTCGAGGGGGCACGTCTCCGTCCCCCCTGATCGAGTTTTGGCTGGTGGCAGTGGAAACTACTTTTTATATTCGACCGCGAATATTTCCCTATGGGATTTCCCATTGTTTTAGGCTAACACATTTAATTATTTATTTACGGTAGCCTTAAACATACCGCCGGTTTATATATTTATTTTTATAACTCCGGTTGGGAGTTTTTGCCAAAACTTGATTCTAAAATGGCGTTGGTGTTCGCCTCTGTAACTCTGACCCAAAGTGGAGCCCTTTGTTCCACTTTTGGCGGGCTTCTCCACAGAAGCCCTCCAAAGTGGTGCCACTCTGTCTGGGGTACTTAGGAGGGGTGGAGGGGGATTTAGGCACCCTGGACTGAGTTACCTTGGTAACTCAAGTCGCACTCCGTCCTGATTGGCCCAAGTGGTGAGCCGGCCGGCTCACCACTTAGCATGTTTGAGTGACAGCTAGGCTGGGTGAATGGGGGTTTGCTGCATAAAAGCAGGGCTTTGGGGACTGGAACTTCAGAAGTCGCCACAGGACCAAGAATCCGACGAGGGAAGAGCTGAGCCGACCTGCTTCGACGACACCACCCGGTGGAGCCCTGCTGAACCGTCTCACCACTTTTCCCGACGACCGAGGAGAACTCTTAACGGAGTGGCTCCTTCCCTTGACTGGTGGGGACAACCAGTTTTCGCCTTCTTTTCGCTTCTCGAGGTATCTCGTGGCCGCCTTGCCAGTGCCAAGCACCCCGGCAACCGGAACCCCACCACTTTTACCCCAACCACGAAAGTCGGTACAACCCTTTATCCGGGGGACTCCGCGGCTGGTTTCTTCCCGGGCAGTGCAACGACCTTCTTCTTCTGCTCTTCAGCGAGAACTTCTTCTCCCCTGACCGACGTCGAGCCTTGCTGCCACTGCCTGGAACAACTGCCACCGCTGGAGGATCCTTTCCGCTTAAGGTACCGTGTTCCGCCTGGCTTCCCTTGCTACCGACTGTACGGGGTAGATTTAGCCCCCGGCTTTCGACCCTGGGAGTGCCTGGGACACCCTGGCTAAACTTTTTAAGCCACTCTAAACTCTTTCTAACTCTTTGCAAGACTTTGAATCCTTAACAACAGTGTGATCTTGGGCACATTTTCGCTCCGGCTACTCTAAGAGTGGGCCCTGCCTAGTGACTTTTGCTCACCTGAGACTTTGTGCTTCTTTGAGTCTATTGCAAGTGTTCTGGACCTTAGAGTGGTGTGTTTAACCCATTCCTGTTTCTTTTTACCCCTTTCTTGAACCTACTAGAGTGTCATCTAACGTTAAGCGCTCACCTCTGTTTTAATTATGTGGTGTTAACTTAGAGTTGTCTAGATAGGAGTAAGGGTTGGAACTGCTTGCATTATAACTGTGTTTGAAGTGTTTTTACTATATTTTGCTAGAGTGATTTCAACTTATGTGTGTTTTATAAATAAATAACTATATACTTTTGAAACCAAGCTCTGGTCAGTGTTTGCTTGTGCTATTGTGTCTGAGTACATATTGTGTATACTTTGCATACTGCCTAACTCTTCTTGAGGGAAGTCTGACTGCTCAGCCACAGCTACCAGGTAAATCTGGGTGGTGCGGACTGCTACCAAGTGGGTTTACTGCTATACCTGTAGTCTTAAATCTTTTGCAGTGTTCCCCAAGGGAACTGCACAGGTTTCTGCCTAACACTGGTGTACAGCGGTGGGATTTGTATTGAGTATACATTTTATTGTGCTTTAGATACATTAGTGCAACTAACCACAAAGCTTAGCACTGTAAAAGTAATCCTCTAACATGTCAGTTATAGAAAGCTATAGTCAAGGGTCCCTTGCAGCCAAAACTGCTGATTGTTTAAGAGTGCTCTGTAAACATAAGGATCTCCTGACTAAGGGCAAGAAAATGGAGCTGATTGAAAGATTGTTGGCTAACCAAAGTCTGGGTGATGGTTCAGAGGAACCTACCACTCCAGCAACTGTAGATGACAGTATTGAAGTTAACATGGAGCAAAATGTTGATGATTCTGAGGAAGAGTCAGAAGAGGAGGGTGAGGCTGTTGTAACTGTCCCCCCTAGGCCTCTGCCTGCTCTACCTGCTGTACCTACTGGACCTTTACCAGGTCCCACATTCAGTCCTCAGTACTTTGAACTGGAGAAAATGAAGCTAGAATTGGAGTATAAGAAACTTAATGCTCAAACTGACAAAGAACTAAGGCTAAGGGAAATGGAGCTCAAGTATGACTTAGAAATGAAGAAATTATCTGTTGAGAATGTTTCTCTCTCTGGCTCCTCTAGAAGTTCCAGTCCTAAAAGACCCCGGATGCCTAAAGAATTGATTGGTAT
Organism: Ambystoma mexicanum; assembly: GCF_040938575.1. Classification (NCBI taxonomy): domain Eukaryota; kingdom Metazoa; phylum Chordata; class Amphibia; order Caudata; family Ambystomatidae; genus Ambystoma; species Ambystoma mexicanum. The sequence continues at coordinate 461,883,002 of NC_090940.1, read as the reverse complement.
GTATGAGCCTAAGTTGGATGTGTTGGATTGGTTGTCTCTGTTTGAATATAATCATGGGCTCCAGAACATCACAGGAAATGACTTACTCACCTGGTTGTTCTCTAGGCTTCCCCCTGTTGCAACTGATGTGGTAATGGAGATGGGGGAGGAGGATAGGAAGGACTATGAATGTGTGAAACTAGCTTTGATAGCTAGGTTTGGGAAGACCCCTTCCCAGTATCTTAAGAGGTTTAGGAACCTCAAAAAGCATGATGGTACCCCTTGGGCTACCTGGGTGAGTGAATGTTTGAAAAACTTAGAGGGATGGATTAAGGGTTACAAGGTGAACACTTATGAAGGTATGAAGAATTTGTTTATGTTGGAGGCTATTTATGATGCCTGCTCTCCTGAGCTCAGACAACACTTGGCTGATTCCAGGGAATTGGATTCCCGGAAACTAGCTAGGGCTGCTGACTTGTGGGTTGCCAACAGGGCCACTCACAAGGATTCTGGGGTAACTCAGAAGAAGGATGGGGAGAAACAGTCTAAAAAAGACTCCAAAGAGAATTCTAATACTACAAATTCCAAAGAGGGCCCCAAACAAAACTATAAGGGTAAGCCACAAGGGAAACCAAATCAGGTTAGTGTACCTCCTGGTCCCAGACCAGAAGGAGGTCAGAACAAGCCTCCATTCCAGCGAGCCTTTGGCTCATGCTTTGTTTGTAAGGCTACTGACCATGTGAAAGGAGATCCCAGATGTAAGGGTAAACCTTCAGGGGTCCAGCTTGCCTCCTTAGCCTTCGCTCCAGAAGAGGAAGTACATATGGCAAGTGGAAACTTTCTATTACTAGCTGATGAACCCACTGGAGTCTCAGCTAGTGTTTCTTTAGTCTCTCTGGGGTTGTGGGAACAACAGAATTTAGATGTCTATAACTCTATCCCAGATAATACTAAAGAGTATTATAAGGACAGTGTCCAGGTGAATGGTCAGGAGACCCCTGCCATTAGGGACACTGGAGCCAGCATAACTGTGGTGGATGAATCGTTTTTCAAGGCAGAGGATGTTGCTAAGGCACCCAAATGCCTCACCAAGTTAGCTGGTGGGCCTGTGCAGATGTGTCCCCAGTTACCAGTTCTCATCCAATGTAATGATATGGCTGTAAAAATACCTGTCAGTGTACAATGTGAGGTGCCAGGTAGGGTTCTGTTGGGTAATGACCTCAAAGCTCTTGGAGTTGTATCTCATACCCCCAGACCTCCTAGCAAACGGTTCCAGGAACTCACCAAACCTGCAAGAGAGAAAACCCTGAGAGGGTTATCTCAGGAGATGATGACAGAAATCACTCCTCTCCCACTGGAGCAACTTACTGCAGTAACTACCAGATCAGGAGCAAAGGGGCAACCCAAGACTCCTAGGAAAAAGCCAGCAGCAAGCACTCCAGTGCTTCCAACAAGGACTTCCCCTAGGTTGTCCAAAGTTACACCTGTAACTCCACCTCCAGCTGAGGCTGAGAGGGAGGTACAACCCTGTGTGGTTGAGCTAGACTCTGAGGAAGAGCTAGAAGGAGGCCCCAACCTTATTGGAGATTTGGACCCTGAGGACCATCCTGAGCTGCAGTCTTTACTGGCAGAAGGTGGGCCTAGCAGGGCAGCTTTTCGTAAGGGGCAAAGAGAATGTCCAACTCTGGAAGGTCTCCGCCACCAGGCAGCTTCTCAAGCTGATGGGCAAGAGCCTGGGAAGTATAGGTTGCACTGGGAATACGGCCTCTTCTACAGTGAACCCACTGAGTCTGAACCTGGAGACTACAAACGCCTTGTAGTCCCACAAGAGAACAGACAACAGTTCTTACAACTAGCCCATGAGATACCTTTGGCTGGTCACTTGAGTTTCAAGAAGACCAAGGAAAGGCTCTCACTCTACTTTTATTGGCCAAAGATGGGGGCTGAAGTAGATAGATATTGTAAGAGCTGCCATACCTGCCAGACTTCTGGTAAGGTTGGTTCCAAGAATGTGGCACCTTTAGTGCCTCTCCCAGTTGTGGGAGTCCCATTTGAGAGGGTAGGGATTGACATTGTTGGTCCCCTTGATCCTCCAACCTCCTCAGGCAACAGGTTTATACTGGTTGTAGTAGACCATGCTACTAGGTACCCTGAGGCAATTCCTATGAGGACTGTTACAGCTCCGGCTGTGGCTAAGGCCCTCCTTGGTATTTTTACCAGGGTTGGGTTTCCTAAGGAGGTAATCTCTGACAGGGGGTCAAACTTTATGTCCCACTACATGAAAGCCATGTGGAAAACCTGTGGAGTTACCTACAAGTTCTCAACCGCATACCACCCTCAGACCAACGGGTTGGTTGAAAGGTTTAACAGAACCATGAAGAGCATGATAGGTGCTTTAGAAGAACCCCTTAAGAAAAAATGGGACCTTCTACTGCCATGCCTTCTCTTTGCTTATAGAGAAGTCCCTCAGGAGGGAGTAGGTTATTCTCCCTTTGAGCTTCTCTATGGCCATCCCGTCAGAGGTCCATTGGCCCTGATTAAAGAGGGATTGGAAGGTGCTCCTCCCCTCAAGCCAGTCCGAGTGACTGACTATGTGATAGGTCTCCGGAGGAGAATGTCACACATGATGGCAGAAGCAAGTGACAACTTGAAAGCTGGTCAAGCCCTGGTCAAACATTGGCACGACCAGAAGGCTAACATGGTTGAGTTTACTCAAGACCAGCTAGTTCTAGTTATGCTCCCAACAAGGCAGAGGGCCTTGCAAGACAAATGGATGGGACCCTTCAAGGTTGTGGGAAAACTTGGAGAGGTCAACTATCTGGTGGATCTGGGCAGACCCAGGGAAGCTCCTAGAGTCTTCCACACCAACCGACTAAAAGCATACATCTCCAGACCTGATGTAGGAGCCTTGCTTCTAGCTTCAGCTGCAGAGGAGGAAGAGAGTGAATCTCTCCCTGATCTCCTCAGAGGTGTGCCTTTAGATGAAAAAGTTGAAGGAGTCAATCTCTCTTCAGACCTGACACCTGAGCAACAAGAGGAGTGCAAATCTATGTTAAATCAGTTTGCCTCCCTGTTCTCACTGTCACCAGGCTTGACCCCTTGGGGCCAGCATGAGATACTCACTGGTGACTGTCTGCCAGTCAAAAGCAGAGGATACAGAATGTCAGAACATATCAGAGCCCACATCAAAGGAGAGGTCAAGAAGATGCTTGATCTCGGGGTAATAGAGCCCTCTACTAGTCCATGGTCTAGCCCAGTTGTGTTAGTACCAAAGGCAGGATCCAAAGACTTGAGATTCTGTGTGGACTATAGAGCTCTAAATGCAGTCACCAAGACTGATGCCCACCCTTTGCCCAGGACAGATGAGTTGGTGGATAAACTTGGTGCAGCCAAGTACCTCAGCACATTTGACCTGACGTCAGGCTATTGGCAAATAGCCCTGACAGACCATGCCAAGGAGAAAACTGCATTTTCAACCCCAGTTGGCTTGTACCAGTTTAAGGTCATGCCTTTTGGACTAAAAAATGCACCTGCCACATTCCAAAGGATGGTGAACCAAGTTCTGGCTGGGATGGAAGATTTCTGCATGGCATACTTGGATGACATTGCAGTCTTCAGCCACTCCTGGGAAGAACATGTGAACCACCTAGGACATGTGTTGCAGGCCCTGGAACAGGCCCATTTGACAATCAAAGCCAGTAAGTGCCAGATTGGTCAAAGTAAAGTGGTCTACCTTGGACATGAGGTAGGAGGTGGAGAAATAAGGCCTTTGCCCAGCAAGATTGAAGCTGTGCAAAATTGGACAACACCAACTACTCAAATCCAAGTGAGAGCTTTTCTAGGCCTCACTGGATATTACAGGAATTTCATTGAGAACTATGGGACCATAGCTTCTCCACTGAATGTAATCTCCTCTCCCAAATTCCCTAAAAAGGTAAAATGGAATGAGGAGTGCAATCAGGCCTTTGAAAAACTGAAGAGAGCTCTTTGCCAAGCTCCAGTATTGAGAGCCCCGGACTACCACCAACCTTTCATTGTACAAACTGATGCTTCCAATGTAGGTATAGGTGCAGTTCTAAGCCAACTGGATGAGAAGGGTAGGGAGCACCCCATTTGCTTCATCAGTAGGAAACTGAAGGATCCTGAGACAAGGTGGGCAACTATCGAAAGAGAATGCTTTGCTATTGTGTGGGCACTGAAGAAGTTTAGGCCATACTTGTATGGTTCTACTTTTGTTATTCAGACTGACCACCAACCCTTGAGATGGTTAATGCAAATGAAAGGGGAAAATCCAAAACTATTGAGATGGTCAATCTGCCTGCAAGGGTTTGATTTCACCATTGAGCACAGGTCAGGGTGTCACCATCAAAATGCTGATGGACTCTCTAGGATGTATATCATCGACTAGAGGTATGAGGTTCATCCAGGAGTGGATTAAATCCTCCTGTCCCTTAGTCTGGGGGGGGCGAGTGTTAGGGAGAATTCTCTGTTTAGGCTGAATTTCCCTACCTAGTGAGTCCCCCAGCAGCTTTGCTGGATTTCTGGGGTTTCTTTTTTTTCTCCTGCCAAGAGTGGGACTCTTTTACCCTCACTCTTGGACATGTTGAAGTGTGTTTTCTTGGTTAAACCTTGTGTTGAATGGGCTATGGGGTCTTTTACTCCATAGGGCCTCATGTATTTTTGTGATGTGGGTTACACAGCACCCTCTGTGCCGTGACCCAGGGGTGTCCTAGGGACCCCCCAACATAGACTCCATACCCTGGGACTGACTACTGTCCCCCAGGGCATGTAAAGTCACCAAAGACTTTGCTAGTCTTGGATCCTGAACAGAACCAGTACAAACCATCATATTGTGGACGTACTGGCTGGGGCAATTCGATTGCCCCAGGGTCTGTTAGTCGAGGGGGCACGTCTCCGTCCCCCCTGATCGAGTTTTGGCTGGTGGCAGTGGAAACTACTTTTTATATTCGACCGCGAATATTTCCCTATGGGATTTCCCATTGTTTTAGGCTAACACATTTAATTATTTATTTACGGTAGCCTTAAACATACCGCCGGTTTATATATTTATTTTTATAACTCCGGTTGGGAGTTTTTGCCAAAACTTGATTCTAAAATGGCGTTGGTGTTCGCCTCTGTAACTCTGACCCAAAGTGGAGCCCTTTGTTCCACTTTTGGCGGGCTTCTCCACAGAAGCCCTCCAAAGTGGTGCCACTCTGTCTGGGGTACTTAGGAGGGGTGGAGGGGGATTTAGGCACCCTGGACTGAGTTACCTTGGTAACTCAAGTCGCACTCCGTCCTGATTGGCCCAAGTGGTGAGCCGGCCGGCTCACCACTTAGCATGTTTGAGTGACAGCTAGGCTGGGTGAATGGGGGTTTGCTGCATAAAAGCAGGGCTTTGGGGACTGGAACTTCAGAAGTGGCCACAGGACCAAGAATCCGACGAGGGAAGAGCTGAGCCGACCTGCTTCGACGACACCACCCGGTGGAGCCCTGCTGAACCGTCTCACAACTTTTCCCGACGACCGAGGAGAACTCTTAACGGAGTGGCTCCTTCCCTTGACTGGTGGGGACAACCAGTTTTCGCCTTCTTTTCGCTTCTCGAGGTATCTCGTGGCCGCCTTGCCAGTGCCAAGCACCCCGGCAACCGGAACCCCACCACTTTTACCCCAACCACGAAAGTCGGTACAACCCTTTATCCGGGGGACTCCGCGGCTGGTTTCTTCCCGGGCAGTGCAACGACCTTCTTCTTCTGCTCTTCAGCGAGAACTTCTTCTCCCCTGACCGACGTCGAGCCTTGCTGCCACTGCCTGGAACAACTGCCACCGCTGGAGGATCCTTTCCGCTTAAGGTACCGTGTTCCGCCTGGCTTCCCTTGCTACCGACTGTACGGGGTAGATTTAGCCCCCGGCTTTCGACCCTGGGAGTGCCTGGGACACCCTGGCTAAACTTTTTAAGCCACTCTAAACTCTTTCTAACTCTTTGCAAGACTTTGAATCCTTAACAACAGTGTGATCTTGGGCACATTTTCGCTCCGGCTACTCTAAGAGTGGGCCCTGCCTAGTGACTTTTGCTCACCTGAGACTTTGTGCTTCTTTGAGTCTATTGCAAGTGTTCTGGACCTTAGAGTGGTGTGTTTAACCCATTCCTGTTTCTTTTTACCCCTTTCTTGAACCTACTAGAGTGTCATCTAACGTTAAGCGCTCACCTCTGTTTTAATTATGTGGTGTTAACTTAGAGTTGTCTAGATAGGAGTAAGGGTTGGAACTGCTTGCATTATAACTGTGTTTGAAGTGTTTTTACTATATTTTTGCTAGAGTGATTTCAACTTATGTGTGTTTTATAAATAAATAACTATATACTTTTGAAACCAAGCTCTGGTCAGTGTTTGCTTGTGCTATTGTGTCTGAGTACATATTGTGTATACTTTGCATACTGCCTAACTCTTCTTGAGGGAAGTCTGACTGCTCAGCCACAGCTACCAGGTAAATCTGGGTGGTGCGGACTGCTACCAAGTGGGTTTACTGCTATACCTGTAGTCTTAAATCTTTTGCAGTGTTCCCCAAGGGAACTGCACAGGTTTCTGCCTAACAGACCGTTACAGCTCCGGCTGTGGCTAAGGCCCTCCTTGGTATTTTTACCAGGGTGGGGTTTCCTAAGGAAGTAATCTCTGACAGGGGGTCGAATTTTATGTCCCACTACATGAAAGCCATGTGGAAAACCGGCGGAGTTACTTACAAGTTCTCAACCGCATACCACCCTCAGACAAATGGACTGGTTGAAAGGTTCAACTGAACCATGAAGAGCATGATAGGTGCTTTAGAGGACCCCCTTAAAAGAAAGTGGGACCTTCTACTGCCATGCCTTCTCTTTGCTTATAGAGAAGTCCCTCAGGAGGGAGTAGGTTATTCTCCCTTTGAACTTCTTTATGGTCATCCGGTCAGAGGTCCATTGGCCCTGATCAAGAAGGGGTTGGAGAGTGCTCCTTCCCCCAAGCCAGTCAGAGTGACTATGTGATAGGTCTCCAAAGGAGAATGTTACAAATAATGGCAGAAGCAAGTGATAACTTGAAAGCTGGACAAGCATTGGTCAAGCACTGGCATGACCAAAAGGCTAACATGGTCGAATTTACTCAGGACCAGCTAGTTCTCGTTATGATTCCAACAAGGCAGAGGGCCTTGCAAGACAAATGGATGGGGCCCTTGTTGTGGGTAAACTGGGAGAGGTCAACTATCTGGTGGACATGGGCAACCCCAAGGAGGCTCCAACAGTCTTCCACACCAACAGACTAAAAGCGTATGTCTCTAGACCTGATGTAGGAGCTTTGCTTCTAGCATAATCAGAGGAAGAAGAAGAGAGTGAAGCTATTCCTGATCTCCTCAAAGGCTTACCTTTAGACAAAAAGATTGAAGGAGTAAATCTCTCTTCAAATCTGACACCTGAGCAACAGGAAGAGTACAAATCTATGTTAAATCAGTTTGCCTCTGTTCTCGCTTTCACCAGGCTTGACCCCTTGGGGACAGTATGACATACTCACTGGTGATTGTCTGCCAGTCAAAAGCAGAGGATATCGAATGTCAGAAAATGTAAGAACCCACATCAAAGGTGAGGTCAACAAGATGCTTGATGTCGGGGTAATAGAGCCCTCTACTAGTCCATGGTCTAGCCCAGTTGTGTTAGTACCAAAGGCAGGATCTAAAGAACTTAGATTCTGTGTGGATTACAGAGCTCTTAATGCAGTCACTAAGACTGATGCCCACCCTTTGCCAAGGACAGATGAGTTGGTGGATAGACTTGGTGCAGCCAAGTTCCTCAGCACATTTGACTTGACGTCAGGCTATTGGCAAATAGCCCTGACAGACCCTGCCAAGGAGAAAACTGCATTTTCTACCCCAGTTGGCTTATACCAGTTTAAGGTTATGCCTTTTGGATTGAAAAATGCACCTGCTACTTTTCAAAGGATGGTAAACCAGGTTCTGAATGGGATGGGGGACTTCTGCATGGCATACTTGGATGACATAGCAGTGTTCAGCAATTCCTGGGAAGAACATGTGGACCACCTGAGATATGTTTTGCAGGCTCTTGGAAAGGCCAATCTGACCATAAAGGCAAGTAAATGCCAGATTGGACAGAGTAAAGTGGTCTACCTTGGACATGAGGTAGGAGGTGGCGAAATAAGGCCTTTGCCCAGATTGAAGCTGTGCAAAATTGGACAACACCTACTACTCAGACCCAGGTGAGAGCCTTCTTAGGTCTCACTGGTTATTAAAGGAATTTCATTGGGAACTATGGGTCCATAGCTTCTCCACTGAATGTCATCTCCTCTACTAAATTCCCTAAAAAGGTTAGGTGGAATGAGGAATGCAATCAGGCCTTTGAAACCCTGAAAAAGGCTCTTTGCCAAGCCCAAGTACTCAGAGCTCCTGACTATCACCAAACCTTCATTGTGCAAACAGATGCTTCAAATGTAGGAATAGGTGCAGTCCTCAGTCAACTGGATGGGAAAGGTAGGGAGCACCCCATTTGCTTCATCAGTAGAAAACTGAAGGATCCTGAAACAAGGTGGGCAACCATTGAACAAGAGTGTTTTGCTATTGTGTGGGCTCTGAAGAAGTTTAGGCCATACTTATATGGTTCTACTTTTGTCATTCAGACTGACCACCAACCCTTGAGATGGTTAATGCAAATGAAAGGGGAAAACTCAAAACTATTGAGATGGTCAATCTGCCTGCAAGGGTTTGATTTCACCATTGAGCACAGGTCAGGGTGTCAACATCAAAATGCTGATGGTCTCTCTAGGATGGATGTCATCGACTAGAGGTATGAGATTCATCCAGGAGTGGATTAAATCCTCCTGTCCCTTAGTCTGGGGGGGGGGCGGCGAGTGTTAGGGAGAATTCTCTCTTTAGGCTGAATTTCCAACCTAGCAAGTCCCCCAGCAGCTTTGCTGGATTTCTGGAGTTTGTTTTTATCTCCTGCCAAGAGTGAGACTCTTTTTTCTCCCACTCTTGGACATGATTTATGGCGTTCCTTTGACTGTTAATGTGTTTTATGGGCTATGGGGTCCTTTACTCCATAGGGTCTCATGTGTTTTTACTATGTGTGTTACACAGCACCCTCCGTGCAGTGACACCCCACCATAGACTCTTGTTAGGTACTTGAGATTCCTTTAAAAGCTGCTTCAAAGATGAAAAAAAATATTTTTATTACATTTCTCTGTCCACAGGGTATTAAAAAGAAATACATGTAACCGTATTCCTATTGGATACCTATGTTCATTTATCTCAGAAGGTAGTATCCTGTTATTTGTATGTTTTCAAATTGTTTTCTTCAAGAGTTCAAATCTCCCATGTTTTACTTCTGTTCTGGTCTTTATTACAATTTGTAGAATCCAGTTCAGAAATCTTGATGATTCCCATCTATTTTTAGGGGAGTCAAGGGTCAGGAAGTCTGGCGATTCTTAATTATCTATTTGTCTAGGACTCATCCTGCTATGGAAGCCACAAAAAAGCCTACCGGTTTCAGTGGCAAGAGCGCCACATTCATCAGGGCTGGGCGGACACTTCTGAGTTGGTGTGTCTATGTATCGGTAACTGGTTGGATGGTACCGGGAAATCCCACCTGTAGATGGGAGGGGGTGGGGGAGAATAGGGGGGTGGGAAGAGACAAGACAACACTATTATGGTCTTGCATCTACATCACAGTGGTGTGTTTTCAAGTAGCAGAATGTTTCTAGGTCTTACCTAGTTGTAGAGATCCCCACTTGTATCCATGTGGATGGGAAGGTTACATGCTGAACTTCCCAGGGAGGCATGAGAAACTGGTCATGCTTTTGGGTCTGGAATAGAAGAATAATATTTCGACTTAGACCAGAGGGGGCGAACATCAAAGACATGTGCATAGAATACACGTAACTCCTATTATGTAGAAAAGTGCTCAACTAAAAGGGTCATAATACAATGACCCCTGGCAATATTAAAACTGAGAGTGCCCCAAACGGGTGCTAGAGCCATCGTGCGGCATAGTTGTCTAATACTATGAGGAAGCTGTAAACACTCCTACATTGACCCTCTCAAATGCCCCTAAAGTGTAATGTATCTTTCTCCATCCTAAGAGGTGAAAAAAGGGGGAAGCGGTTAATGCTCGTACACCAGTAGGAGTCCAAAGGCAACAAATATGTGTGGCGTTCGGCTACAGAATAAGCTGAGAACCGAGGACTAAGCACCCAATGGTATGAAGTGGTGCATATCAATCGCGCTTACCTTCTCTGTGATTCTACGAAGGCCCAGACGGCTAGTCGGCTCGCGATGTGATGCCGGTCCGTGTACACTCGTTTGTAGTTGTACGCGAGAACGCGTCTGTCCGTTTAAGATAACTTGTTCGTAAAGCGTCCGCGTCGCAGGAAGAAAGTGTGTGGGGCGGAGACACAAAAAAGGGACAAAATGTAATCTGGGCCATCTTGCGTGAGTATGTGCACACATCCAGTGGGAAGATCCCATCATTAATATGTACTCCAATTCATTTCAAATTATTGTATCTGCATAATTTCCCTCTATAATGGACATGTCGCTGTCATTGTCAATAGGGAATCGATCTCCAGAGGAGCGGCTGCTGTATTTGGAAGCAGTTTCAAAACCTGCTGTGTTTGGAAGCACTTTAAAGACCTGCCCTCAGGGGATGAGTAATATTAAATAGGACCTCGTCAAAGCACATTCCACAAGGTTCATATCTATAGCTATCCTCACATATAGGAAGCCAAAACTCAGATCATCACGTAACGTAAAATACTAGGGTAGTGCTAAGTACAAACAAGTCACATTTGCTGCAGATAGTTTAGGCCTAAACATATTCAGTGAAAGCATGTGACAAATAAAACATCATGAGACATGCATTTCAAACAGGTGTAAATATCACATCAGTATAACAGCTTGACCCCAGGTTACTTTTCTGCTCCCACATCAGATGGTTTTTTCATAATGTAGCCAGAGTCTGCCAGCTGGTCGCTTCATTCAAACCTATTTTGTCTGTTTTTAAATGAAAAATCCATAATTGTTCTCTTTTGAAAAGTAAATCATGGATATTACCCCCTCGTTTAGGGACAATAACTTTTTCAATGACTGTCCATTTAAAATCCATCACTCCGTGCTGATGTTCGACAAAGTGCGTGACCATCGGGGCAGTCAGTTTCTTGGTGCGGATACACGACCGATGTCCCGCCAGTCTGGTTTTAATAGACCGGGTGGTCATGCCCACGTATCATTTGTCACAAGGGCAAGTGATTAGATAAATAACGTTCTTGCTGTTACAGTTGGTGAAATTTCTCTGAAGCCATGGGTAGTCCCAGCCAATGTTGATAGATGTAGTTCTGGTGGTTCCTGCACAGGCACTGCAAGACCCACATGGTGCATGTCCCATGGGTTTTACCTGATTCCATAAAGTGTTGACAATGGGTTCCCTTGGTTCTTTATAAGTGTGGATCAAAGAGTCTCGAAGGTTCTTCCCTCGCTTGATTGCAAATCGTGGTTTCTCCAGATTTGACTCACCCACATTCAAGAGTGGCCACAGCTTGATCACTTCTTTTTTGATTTTATTAGTAAGTGGTGAAAAGCTAAAAGATCGCAGTGATTTTCTCTTCCCGTTTATTTTCTCTCTGGTGTTGTTCCAAAGTTACATCTCGTGGAATGTTCTTTGCTCTTTTTCTAGCTCTCTTTATCGTGTGTTTTGGACAACCACGATCCTGTAGTTTAGCACAAAGTTGGCCTGATTGTTGTTCCTATGCCTGCAGGGTTGAGCAGTTCCTGGGGTACCTCAGGAATTGTCTGAAAGGTAAGTTACTTCTTAAGCTAGACGGATGATAGCTCGTATATTTCAACAGAGAATTCCTGTCTGTAGATTTATTGTATACCGTGGTGTTTATTTGGTTATTTGTTATTTCCAGATTCAGGTCTAAAAAATGAACAGATGTCTTGCTGTGTGTTTCCGTGAAAGTGAGAAAAGGGTTTTGTTCATTAAGCCAACTCATAAACGTGATGAGTTCTTGTTCGTTGCCTTGGAAAATTTTCCCATCCACATGGATACAAGTGGGGATCTCTACAACTAGGTAAGACCTAGAAACATTCTGCTACTTGAAAACACACCACTGTGATGTAGATGCAAGACCATAATAGTGTTGTCTTGTCTCTTTCCCTACCCCTATTTTCCTCCTCCCCCTCCCATCTACAGGTGTGATTTCCTGGTACCATCCAACCAGTTACCGATACATAGACACACCAACTCAGAAGTGTCCGCCCAGCCCTGATGAATGTGGCGCTCTTGCCACTGAAACCGATAGGCTTTTTTGTGGCTTCCATAGCAGGATGAGTCCTAGACGAATAGATAATTAAGAATCGCCGGACTTCCTGATCCTTGACTCCCCTAAAAACAGATGGGAATCATCAAGATTTCTGAACTGGATTCTACAAATTGTAATAAAGACCAGAACAGAAGTAAAACATGGGAGATTTGAACTCTTGAAGAAAACAATTTGAAAACATACAAATAACAGGATACTACCTTCTGAGATAAATGAACATAGGTATCCAATAGGAATACGGTTACATGTATTTCTTTTTAATACCCTGTGGACAGAGAAATTTAATAAAAATAATTTCTTTCATCTTTGAAACAGCTTTTAAAGGAATCTGAAGTACCTCAAAGAGGGCGAATTGAATCTAAAAAAAGAAACATAATATATTTTTGGAACACTTTTTTAGAATTGGCTAATCTGAGTTCTTTAATGTGTGAACATATAAGGGTAGACTCAGGTATGAGAGCCCCCCTCTCCATTTGGTCCTTTTGTGTCAAGTGACCCCACCATAGACTCCATACCCTGGGACTGACTACTGTCTCCCAGGGCATGTAAAGTCACCATTGGCTTTACTAGTCCCAAATTATTAACAGAAACCAGTACAAACCATCATATTGTGGACATACTGGTCGGGGCAATTCGATTGCCCCGGGGTCTGTTAGTCGAGGGGGCACGTTTCCATTCCCCCTGATCGAGTTTTGGCTGGTGGCAGTGGATACTACTTTTTATATTCGACCGCGAATATATCCCTATGGGATTTTCCCATTGTTCGAGGCTACCAACTTTAATTATTTAATTCTCATAGCCTCGAACATACCACCGGGTTATTTATTTAATATTAATTCACCGGTTGGTATTTTTTCCCAGCACTTGATTCTAAAATGGCGTTTGTGTTCTCTTCTGTGACTCCAACCCAAGTCGAGCCCTTTGTTCCACTTTTTGGCGGGCTTCTCCACAGAAGCCTCCAAAAGTGGTGCCACTCTGTCTGGGTACCACAGGGGGTGTGGGAGGGGGTTTAGGCACCCTGCACTGAGTTACCTTGGTTACTCAAGTCGCACTCTTGTGTGATTGGCCCAAGTGGTGAGCCGGCCGGCTCACCAATTAGCACGTTTGATTGACAGCTAGGCTGAGTGAATGGGGGTGTGCTGCATAAAAGCAGGGCTTTGAGGACTGGAACTTCAGAAGTCGCCACAGGACCTGAGAATCCGACGAGGGAAAAGCTGAGCCGACCTACCACGACGACACCACCGGTGGAGCCCTGAGGAACCGACTCACCACTTCCCGACGACAGAGAAGATCTCCCGGCTGGAGAGGCTTCTTCCCCTGACTGGTGGGCACAACCAGTTTACCTTCTTCTCTTTGCACTCCAGACCGGCTTGTGGTCGAATTGGCCGTGCCAACCACCCCGGTAACCGGATAGCCACTTACCACGGGACCGCGAATCAAAGGACCGCTCCTTTTACGGGAGAAACTCCGCGGTTGGTTTCTTCCCTGGCAGTGCAACGGACTCCTGTCTTCTTCCCCGACGAGATCCTCCCTTCCCCCGGACGAAGCACCGACTTGCATCCGCTGCCAGGAACAACTGCCCCCGCTGGAGTCTTCTCACCACTTTAAGGTACTGTGTCCGCCAGGCCTCCCTTTCTAAAGATTGCTACAAGGTAATAATAACCCCTTAACCTTCTGGACTGGGCTGGCCGCCTTAACCTTCTAACTGGTCCCTTTCTTTGGTCCAACTCTTTTTGAACCTTTTCAAGACTTTTGTGCACTGCAACCATGTGACCTTGGACACATTTCGTGTGATCCTCTTAAAGTGGATCCAGCCTACTGAACTCTAACTTCACAGTTTTACTTTGCCTTCCTCTCTTGTTGTGTTCTTGTAAAAGTGTTGGGACCTGTTTCAATTTATTCTCTGCTTTTCTCTCCCTTTTAAAACGAATTATTAGAGTGCCATCTGCGTTAAGCGATCACCGTTATCTGAAAACAAGTGGGGCTTTACTTAAGACTTGTCTAATATTCTTCTAAGGGAGTGTATATCTTTTAGTGACCGTGTTTTTGAATTGCTTACTATTAGTGCCTGTGTGTTTTTCTAGATGTGGTTTTAAATAAATAATTATATATCTTTAACACCAAGCCCTGGTCAGTGTTTACTTGTTCTACTGTGTTCTTTTGACCTATTGTGAATACTCGGTATACTGCCTAACTCTTCTTGAGGGAAGTCTGACTGCTCAGCCACAGCTACCAAGTGAATCTGTGTGGTACAGACTGCTACTAAGTGGGTTTACTGCCAAACACTTGTAGTCTTAAATCTTTTGCAGTGGTTCCAGAGGGAACTGCACAGGTTTCTGCCTAACAGCTGCGCATATTGTGGCCTACATGGAATGTTTTAAAATACCAAATCCTGTGAAGTATCAAGACTGGGATGTAGATACCACAATAATATAAACTTTGGCGTATCAAGACTGGGATGAAGAAATTCCTAATAGATACTGTTATTTTATGGGAAACCATACATCATATATATAGAACCACATATCAAGTAAAGCACAACAAAGCTCAGTTAAATTCCAAGGATATGTTGAGACTCATAACCAAGAAGGGTGAATTTATAAGAGATCCCGAAAGAGGAGAGAAAGCCCAATAACCCAATCAAGAAACTAAAGAGTTTGATCCAAGAAGTCACAAGAGACTATTTGCGGATTGTGTACTAGAGAAAGCCAAATAACCCAATCAAGGAACTGAAGAATTCTGATCCACGAAGTCAAGAGAGACTTTTTGTACTTAAGACTGGGGAATTAGCTAACTTGCTCGAAAAAAATCCATCGATTTGGTACAGTTGACCGATTTCTGCCACTACCATTTGATCGATTTTTCAAAATACAAAACACAGAGAGCAGGGGTTGCGAGGGTGTCTTCCGCTCCCCATGTTTGATATTTTTGGGTTTTGGGGTGTTGAGGTGTCCCCGGCTTCCTCAATAATGGAGATGGTGGACAAAAAAAAAAGAAAGAAAAAGGGATGCTACAGCTTAGAATCTGACCCATGTTAGAGGGACAGAACTGACGCTGCAGGGTACAAGAGAGGCAGCAGACGGAGAAAGGGTAAGTAGGGAGCATGGGGGAATGTACTGGGGAATTGCGGGGACATGGTTTTTGTTAGGGAGAATTATCTTATAAACGCTAAATTCCCCAACCTAGTGAGTCCCCCAGCAGCTTTGCTGGATTTTTTTTTTCTCCTGCTAAGAGTCAGACTCTTTCCTTCCCACTCTTAGGCATGATTTGAGGTATGTCTTTGACTTGGTATGTGCTTATGGGCTATGGGGTATTTTACTCCATAGGGTATCATCTGTTTTAGTATATGTGTTACACAGCACCATCAGTGCAGTAACACGGGGTGTCATAGTGACCCCCAAACATAGACTCCATACCCTGGGACTGACTACTGTCTCCCAGGGCATGTAAAGTCAACATTGGCTTTATTAGTCCAAAATTTTGAACAGAACCAGTACAAACCATCATATTGTGGAAGTACTGAAAGGGGTTAATTAGATTACCCCTGGGTCTGTTTCCAAGGGGGTATGGTCCAGTCTCCCCTTGTCGAGTTTATGGCTGGTGGCAGTGGTTACCACGTGAAATATTCCACCAGAATATTTCCTATGGGATTTTCCCATTTATTTTAAACGCACCACTTTTTTGGTGCATTGTAAAGATACCGCCAGTTTATTTAATTAATATAAAATCACTGGTTGGGTCTTTTTGCCAGAACTCTTTCGCAAAATGGCGTACGTGTCTGTCTCTCTAACTCCAACCAAGGTCGGGCCCTTTGTTCCACTTTTTGGTGGGCTTCTCCACAGAAGCCCTCCAACTGGTGCCACTCTGTCTGGGATTCACAGGATGTGTGGGTGGGGGAATTGGCACCCTGGACTGCGTTGCCTTAGCAACCCAAGTCGCACTCTGTCTTGATTGGCCCAGTGGTGAGCCGCCCGGCTCACCACTTAGCATGTCTGAGTGACAGCTAGGCTGTTCAATGGGGGGTTTTCTGCATAAAAGCAGGGCTTTTGGGCCTGGAACTTCAGAAGTTGCCACAGGACCTAAGAAATCCGAAGAGGGGAGAAGCTGAGCCATCTGCAACGATGACACCACCGGTGGAGCCCTGCTGCAATGACCTCACCAATTCCACGACGACAAGAGAAGATCTTCTGCTGTAAGAGTCTTCTCCCTCTGAGCTGGTGGGGACAACCAGTTCGACATTCGCCTTCCAGGACTCTCCTTGGTCGAATCGCCAGTGCCAAGCACCCCGGCGGCCGGATAGCCAAACGTCAGTCCACTGGGACCGCGAATAAAAGGAGCACACCTTTTTACCGAACAAACTCTGTGGCTGGTTTCATCCCTGGGCAGTGCAACGACTCCAAGTTTCCTCCTCGATGAGATCTTCTCTTCCCCTGGTCAAAACCACGAACTGGACTCGCTGCCAGGAACAACTGCCACTGTTGGAGCTTCCTCACTTGTAAAGGTGCTGTGTTCCGCCTGGCCTCCCTTTCTTCGGATCGCTAAAGGTGACCCTTAAATCCTTGGCTTTCCAACTGGGTTGGCCCCCAGACCTTCTAACTTTATCTTTACATCAAACCAATCTCTTTTGAACATTTTTGCAAAGACTTGAGTGCATTTTTAAACTGTGTGATCTTGGGCACATTTCGCCTTGCTCCATTTAAAGTGGCCCTGGCCTATGAACTTTGGCTCTACAGTAGACTCTGCCTTCACTAACTTGCTGTGGTCTTAGAAAAGTGTTGGGAACTGTTTATTTTCATGACCTGTCTTTTTCTCTCCCTCTAACTTAATTATTGGAGTGCCATCTAAGTTAAGCGCTCGCATCTGTTTTTACAACTAGTGGTGTTTTAACCTAGACTTGTCTAATAATTATTAAGGGAGGTGTGTATACTTTTGCTGACTGTGTTTGAACTTGCTTTGATTTAGAGTGCTTAGTGTATTTCCTAAAGTGTGTTTTAAATAAATAATTATATACTTTTGATACCAAGCTCTGGTCAGTGTTTGTTTGCTCCACTGTGTTTTGGCCCTATTGTGTATCCTCTGTATACTGCCCTACTCATCTTGAGAGAAGTCTGACTGCTCAGCCACAGCTACCAGGTAAATCTGGCTGGTGCAGACTGCTACCAATTGGGTTTAATGCTTACTCCTGTAGTCTTAATCTTTTTGCAGTGTTCCCCAAGGGAACTGCACAGGATTCTGCCTCACAGTTTTGGTTTGTTTGGCTGTGGTAAAAACATATTTGTGGCAAAATTGATTACGGTCAATTCCACCATGAACAATTCTACCATGGTCAAACAAACCAATTCCAAGACTGGTACTAGAATTACCCTCATGAGAAAGGAGTCAATCTACTGACTAGAGTTAGTTTTTCACAGTGGTAGGGTTAGTAAGGATAGTTTTGCACAGTGGACTTCTTCCTTTGGACAGTCACGACTGACTATCGAGCACCTTAGTTAATAAGATAGTTGGGGAACAACCATAGTGTTAGGGAAAGACAGACTTTATCCTTTTACTTTAATAAAATACTCAGGACAATATCCTCAGTGAGTCTGCACCCTTCTTATGACTCTTCACACTACAAACTGAGACACTTGTGGTTCTCTCCCATCCTGATCATGAGGTGGTCCCGCACGCAAAGTCTCCTGAATATGTGTTTCCTGTGACAATGGTAGAAACCTTGCATCGCCCGTCGTATCCACTAGAATACCTGCTGCACCCCCATCAAATAACCGAACCATCCAGGTCAACACTCACCAGTCCTGTTTCAATTGGTTAATTATCTCCCCAACCTCCTGCTGAGAGTGATCCTCTAACGTGGTCCTATCCAACCAACCCACTTCCTGGATTATTCGGATTCAGCCCAGCTCACCTGCACATGACTGGTTTAGTAGTCACTTCTTTCTGACCAGGCTCCAGTTTGGACGGCACCTCCTTTTCCGACCCACTCTCTGAGCTGGTACTATCGAAGACATCTCCGTCCCATTGGTCGGGGTCCCAGTCAACCCCTGCAAAGGCAATTACTGTTGCTACCTTTTGGGTGTTTACCCCCCTCTCCTCTTTCAATATTTATATCGAGCAACTCTCACAGCAGCTCGCTCGGCTACTACTTCATATTTATCAGCCTTGTCATGATACAATTTCATTTGAAGTTGCTGTATTAACGCAATCTGTTTCTCATCAATGAACTCCTTTTCCAACCTTAAAACATGCGCCTGCAGTTCTACATTCTGTTGGTGTACCCTTCTAAATGCATGTAACAAAATCCACCCTCGTCTGCCGAGGGCGGAACACTCCTTTCCATTCTCTATGGGTATCTGTTGCAGGCACCCTGCCACTTCGGCCGCACTCGCCTCTCCTAGACTCGTATCTCAGGTCTCACTCAAACCTGCGCCACATGCCCAAGTGTGTGCCACCTTATCATATGGGCTCTTCGTCCACCCTGGGATTTTCACATCAGGACATTCACCGCCTGCGGAGCTTCCATTATTCCTAAATAGGGAACTCATGATGTCAATGACTATTTCACGTCCCCTACTAACAATACCTCAAAACACACTCACTTTCCTTCTGCTCACAAAAAGAGAATTGCGTTTCTGAGTCCAAGCTCCAAGTTTTTCTTGCTCTTTGGCATCAACAATAGCACAAAGAACCTTCTCACAGCACCAAAATGTTTTGCTTCTGCGTCGTGTGTCGTTACCCTAAAGGTCACTTACAGACCACACAGACCAAAAGTTCTTGGACTCAGGGAGGCAATAACCCACACTTAGACCAATAGTGAGAATATAATTGGCTCTTTACAGGCCCTTTATTCACACAACATATAGACATACACCAAACACTATAAATGAATGAGGTTGGTTATACATAAATACATACATCAAGATAACTCAAGAAAATACTGCACGTTAGAGTAGTTGAGGAAGAGAACGTCATCTCAGCCACTACAAAACTACCCAGTCCCAATGCAGGTGGGTAGAGGGAGATCACATGTTCTAACAATGTCTGGAGCAGAGCTTCCTCCCTCTCAGCAAAACTTCCTCACCCGGGGTTCTAATTCTGAAAAACACCTACCTGGATTCCCCTCCCTTATGGGATAAAGATAAATAACCGAACCATCCAGGTCAACACTCACCAGTCCTGTTTCAATTGGTTAATTATCTCCCCAACCTCCTGCTGAGAGTAATCCTCTAACATGGACATATCCAACCAACCCACCTCCTGGATTATTCGGATTCAGCCCAGCTTGCCTGCGCATGATTGGTTTAGTAGTCACTTCTTTCTGACCAGGCACCAGTTTGGACGGCACCTCCTTTTCCGACCCACTCTATGAGCAGGTACTATCGAAGACATCTCTGTCCCATTGGTCGGGGTCCCAGTCAACCCCTGCAGAGGCAATTACTGTTGCTACCTTTTGGGTGTTTACCCTCCCTCTCCCCTTTCAATATTTATATCGAGCAACTCTCACAGCAGCTCGCTCGGCTACTACTTCATATTTATCAGCCTTGTCATGATACAATTTCATTTGAAGTTGCTGTATTAACGCAATCTGTTTCTCATCAATGAACTCCTTTTCCAACCTTAAAACATGCGCCTGCAGTTCTACATTCTGTTGGTGTACCCTTCTAAATGCATGTAACAAAATCCACCCTCGTCTACCTAGGGCAGAACACTCCTTTCCCTTCTCTATGGGCATCTGTTGCAGGCACCCTGCCACTTTGGCCGCACTCGCCTCTCCTAGACTCGTACTTCAGGTCTCACTCAAACCTGCGCCACATGCCCAAGTGTGTGCCACCTTATCATATGGGCTCTTCGTCCACCCTGGGATTTTCACATCAGGACAGTCACCGCCTGCGGAGCTTCCATTATTCCTAAATAGGGAACTCATGATGTCAATGACTATTTCACGCCCCCTACTAACAATACCTCAAAACACACTCACTTTCCTTCTGCTCACAAAAATAGAATTGCCTTTCGGAGTCCAAGCTCCAAGTTTTTCTTGCTCTTTGGCATCAACAATAGCACAAAGAACCTGCTCACAGCACCAAAATGTTTTGCTTCTGCGTCGTGTGTCGTTACCCTAAAGGTCACTTACAGACCACACAGACCAAAAGTTCTTGGACTCAGGGAGGCAATAACCCACACTTAGACCAATAGTTAGAATATAATTGGCTCTTTACAGGCCCTTTATTCACACAACATATAGACATACACCAAACACTATAAATGAATGAGGTTGGTTATACATAAATACATACATCAAGATAACTCAAGAAAATACTTCACCGTTAGAGTAGTTGAGGAAGAGAACGTCATCTCAGCCACTACAAAACTACCCCGTCCCAAGGCAGGTGGGCAGAGGGAGATCACATGTTCTAACAGGGTCTGGAGCAGAGCTTCCTCCCCCTCAGCAAGACTTTCTCACCCGGGGTTCTAATTCTGAAAAACACCTACCTGGATTCCCCTCCCTTATGGGATAAAGATCCCCGCCCACCGTTGGTTGCCAAACCATCCCCCGCCGAAGGACAGCAACAAGCATGGGGGCACAGAGTGGACAAATCCAGTTAATAGTGGAAAAACCCAGCTCATCTCCTGCATGCTTCCGCCCAGCACCCCTTATCACTGTACCTGCACAGATCCGACTCCCTTCTTGGCTCGTCCTTGATCGAACAATGGACCAACTATCCCTCTAGATGAACTCATCTGCTTCCAAATATAAACATTGCAACTGTGCAACTGCGGCAGAGCTCATGTCTACTTAAGTTAGTTTACAGAAACATATACATCCATTGGAGTTATGAAAGTGAATGTCCAGGATGGCAGCGCACCAGGGCCATGTTTTTTAGCTCATTTTCGCACACGCATTACATGTACAAATGTTTAAAATATATAAAATGTGTTTTGTGAAATGGAGATAATGTCCTGTCAGAGAGTGTCGGATGCGGCCTTGCGGAACAGGTGCAGTTTGACACGTTTTGTGGCATCACTTGGTACTTTCCTCTAGTCTGGAGGAGCGTTGAGTGTTGAGTGTGTGAGAGCTATTGAGAGCTGAGACTACTGCTGAGACTGCTGTGGAGTGCTGAGACTACTGTACCGTAGTGCTGCAGAGCTGAGACAGCAAGCCCAAGCCTGTGCCTGAGGTTGATCCGAGTCGAGTAGTGTGACAATGGTAAGCGGCAAGTGGCAAGTAGCAAGCGGCCAGCAGCAGCAGGGTCTCAGCAAGCGTAACTGTATTGAAGGAAAGCAGAGGAAGCGCATGGGGTCAAGGCTGGAGGTTAAGGCAGCCCTGCAGTTTGCAGACTCCCCTTGACCTATGGTGATCCTGCATCTTGTGATCCCCTGCAGATTCTCTATAGATGCTCTGTAGAATTCTAGAGCTATCGAACAGTGCACATTTGTGGGTGGGAGGTAGAGGTAGAGGCTGTGCACACAGTGTGTACATTGTATGTATGAGGCTCCTTAATTCCTCTGCCCTGCTTTGCACCTTGAATTGGGCATGTTCTTAAGAGCTTGAGGCTATGGAAAGTGTTGTGCGTTTGGGAGGTGAGGAGAGGTACGTATGCTGCGCATGTGGGTTCATGTTTGTAAAGACTGGAGGGGGTGTCTGTATTCCTACTCTCTATATGGTAGAGGAGAGGCACAGAAGACCCCAGCCAAGATTCACTATAACGGTAGCTATGGTCGAGCAATCAAGGCCTGGCTTCTCAGGAGGTGATGCAGGCTGGTTCTTAAGTACAGTGTAGTCCCCAAGCACCCACAAAGAAATTGTCACAATCCATGCCCCTGACCCCCTCAGGTATAACAGCCCCCTGGCAGCAGTGGGGCTAAAGCCCTTCACACTGGCCCCAAGGGCCATAAAACTCCATCAGAAACATACATGGAGTCAGTCCTGGCGCCTTTGGCGCCAGGCTCATTATCAGGAATAAAGCAATACCAGTCTTGGACCTTAATCCAACATGGAGGCCTATTACACTGCTCAGTTCTTTAGAACCAAGCCATGAGGTCTAGTGTTTTGGATGTGGCTGGGCCTGGAACTGCTTGGCCTGGAACTACTTTACCTGGGCTATTCAAATCACACCCAAACAGCAGAACACGCTTCACGTTATTCTGCACTCCTGCAGCGTAACGCTCACCGTGTCCAGCTCCTGCTCATCTGCTTCTCCGGCTGCCCGATCCTGAAGCCCTAGATCCGGATTCCATTAATAACCTAGAAGAAAAAGAACAGCATTAGCGAGCAAGAACACTTAACTGTGACGTAACCAGTCTTGAATCCATCCTGCGCTTCGCTTACCTCGCCCATCTCCGCAGTTCGCTGCAACCTGCAAAAGTAAAGAAACAAGGACATCATTAATGACAATTCTTACATGGGCAAGCAGCGAGTCCTGGCAGTACCCTGCGCTTCTCTTATCTCGACCATCTCCGGGTTTCACCGCAACCTACACGGGAGAAGGAACAAGGTCAGCATTAACAAAGCACTTACCTGGGCAAGCAACGCTTCGATCGCTCATCACTCCGAGACATCACCGCAACGTGTACAAAGAGAAGAGAACACAGGTTAGCAACACCAATAAACAGCGCAGCGCTTCGCGCATCAATACCTCACCGTGGTTTTCGCCATCGGCGCGGCAACTCCGAGATCGCAACCATCTCTGTAAAAACAAAAAGAGACATTGTTAGGGAACAGCGTAGAGGAGCAAGACGCCGAGAAGATAGAGAAAACAGAGGGAAAGAAAGAGACAGAATAAAGACAGAAAAGACATTATAACTCACCTGGAAAACAGCAAGCAGAGTCAGAGTCACAGCCGGTCTGGACCCGACATAAGGACACACGGAACAGTGAAGCAACTAGGTCCACAGAAAGCCTGTAGCAACCACGCGCCCCTGCACAGAGACGCAGGACGGAGAGTTCAACGCACAGAAACCTAAAGTGAGCAATAACCCCACGGGAGGGGATTTGGACCAGAGGGAGGTGGGAGTCCACCCATCGCGGAACCAGTATCTTAACCCTGCATTCTCCTGTTATAGGCACTACCCAATGTCTGGCACATAACCAAGCAGAGAGGGGTCTGGGATAGCGCTTAGACCTCCATCCTGTTTCGTGTGGCGCCCCCGTGGATACCAGGTGAGCGTAACAGAATGCAAAGCCAAAATTAAAACATCCACCTGGGCATCATGGAAACATCAGAGACGGACCAACTAGCCCAGTTACTGGGAGAATTACGGGCCGAGGTGCACTCCGCCTGGCAAGAGACCACACCCTTAGGAGGGAGTTGATTGTCACCAAGGACCGCACCGATGAATTAGCCAGACGATTGCTCCAAACACAGGCTGGGCAGGCTCTGTTGCCGGGAAGTATTCAGTCGGTTTCAGCCACATCCGTCAATCCAGTGCAGGTGGTCCTGCCTGGGGCAATTCTTTTGGCCCCACCGGAACGTTTTACGGGGGACCCAAGAAAATATGCAGTATTCATGAACCAGTACTGCCTCCATTTTCTTTGTAGACCCGGAGCCTTTCCTAACGATCAGTCGCGGATTGCCTTCATTCTGTCATATCTGAGTGGCAGTGCCGCAGATTGGTCTATACCGTTAGTAAGCCATGATGACCCACTCCTGTGGGATTTTAGGGGGTTTCAACAGGAGGTGGAGAAGCTGTTCGCCTGACATACCCAGGGCCAAGCTCTGGATAACGAACTTCTGTCCCTTGGCCAAGGCAGCCAAGATTTGTTAACATATATCGCCACTTTTGACAGACTTGTCGTTGAAACTGGGTGGCCTGAGGAAAAAACGAACAATGTTATTCCATCGAGGATTACGGGGGGAATTAAAAGACGTCCTAGCTCTGGTGGTAAACCCCCCAAAAGACTGTGCAGAGTTCATCAACCTAGTGGTGGAGCTAGACCACAGGCTGCAAGATCGAAGGACAGATCAAGCCAGAACAGAGAATCGGACTGTGTATGTATGCTTAAAGGAGAACAGTCCGCGTTCATCAGAAAACACTTTGGAACCCATGCAAATTGGGTGGGTACGGAGGCCATTAACCAAGGCCGAAAGAGACAAAAGGAGACAACTGCAATTATGCCTGTACTGCGGGAAATCAGGTCACTTCCTCAGAGAATGTCCCGTAAAACACCCTAGGAGAACATTTGGAGCTACAGAGAAAGAAGGAGGAGAACAAGAGTCGGAAATCTTCCAGGCCCGGCAAGCGTAGAGGTCCGCTTGTCGAGCGAAGGAAAAGATCCACAGACCTCACACCTTGCCCTGCCTGTGATTTTGATCAGTTACCAACAACCATCTTGGATGCATGCTGTGGAGGCATACATAGACAGCAGAGCCGTTGGTAACTACATAGACCAAGGCCTGGCAACAAGGATGGGGCTTCCCCTCTGCCAGAAAACAACAACTGAGAAGGTCACCACTGTCGACGGCACAGAGATAGCTTCTGGTCCTATAACTCAACGCACAGCAGAATTGACCCTTCTGTGACAAGACAGACACCGGGAAGCCATTGCCTTCAACTTTATCAAGGCCCCTCAGTTCCGGGTGGTTCTAGGGATGCCGAGGTTGGTGGCACACAATCCTAACATCAACTGGCGAGCCAAGAAATTAGCCTTCACCAATGAGTTGCTCATGCAAGCTACCAAGTGGAAATGCCATTGTCTGACCCAGAGACACCTGTCCAAGATAAAGAGGCACTGGTACTAGGTGTAACAAGTACACTACCAAGCGAATACCACGAATTCCAAGACGTTTTCCAAAAAGAACAGGCTAATACTTTACCCCCTCACAGGCCATATGACTGTCAGATCAACCTTGTACCTGGTGCACAAATCCTGTGTAGTTGTATTTATGCATTCACCGAACCTGAAAATCTCAACGTGAAATCATATTATGACCAATACCTGGCAAACGGTTTTATCTGCCCGTCCAAATCCTCGGCAGCCTCGCCCCTATTCTTCATATCCAAGAAGGAAGGGGACGTGCGAACGTGCAGCGACTACCCCGCACTAAACCAGGTAACAGTTAAAAACCGTTATCTTCTACCCCTGTCACCGAAGTCGTGTTCCTTGGTTTTGTCCTCACTCCCAGAGGCATCCGGATGGATATGCACAAAGTAGATGTCATCCTTAGCTGGCCATCACTGTCTTCAGTCAAATCTGTCCAAAGTATGCTCAGCTTTGCGAACTTTTATCGCCGATTCATCCCGGGTTTCTCCCAGATTGTGCACCCGATCAATTCTTTATTACGAAAAAACAAGCTGTTCCAATGGACATAAGAGGTGGAGGAGGCCTTCCAGGAACTCAAGAAAAGATTTACCTCAGCCCCGGTGGTACAACACCCCCACCCAGATCTCCCATATGTAGTGGAAACAGATGCCTCCAGCATGGCAATGGGGGCTGTTCTTTCCCAAAGGGATCCCGAAACAGGCCAGTTACATCCCGTGGCCTTTTGGTTGCAAAAATGTACTACACATGAACTTAACTATGCAATAACAGACAAGGAACTCCTAGCGATCAAGGCAGCCTTTAAGGCTTGGCGGCATTACCTCCTAGGCGCCAGACATACCATCACAGTAATCACCGGCCATCGCAACCTACAATACCTCAAGACGGCAAAGGCTCAATCATCCCATCAACTCTGATGGGCTTTATTCTTCGCAGAACATGATTACATAATCATGTACGGACCTGGAGTTCAGATCGGAAAAGCCGATGCCCTATCCCGCATGGGTATTGATGAGAACGCATATTCAACCCCGAACCTGGTGGCCATTATTCCAGGTGACAAACTACTAGGACTTACAACAAGGTTATCACTGGACGAACTCCAAAAGGGAATTCGGCTCCTAATGAACACCGAGGCTCTACAAGACTGGACCACTCAAGGTGAACATTTCACAACAAAGAACCAACTCACGTATTTCAGAGGACATTTATATCTACCGAATAAGGCACTACAAGAAAAAGTCATTTGTGGTTATCACGACCCCCTGATAGAAGGACATCCAGGAATTGCCAAGACCCTAGCCAAGGTGAAAAGATATTATTGGTGGCTGACCTGGCGAAAGGACATTACGCAGTTTATTCTGTCATGTGGCATTTGTGCACATAATAAATCCCAGAAACAAAGACCTGCGGGCCCTCTTCAACCCCTGGAAATTCCACCTGCACCTTGGCACACACTCTCCCTCGATTTCATCACAGATCTGCCTCCCTGTCAAGGGTTCAACACTATCCTAGTGGTTGTTGACCCATTCTCTAAAATGGCCCATTTCATTCCGCTTAAGGGTCTACCCAACGCATCCAGTCTGGCAAAGGTGTTTTTAGAGCAAATCATACAATTACATGGTTTCCCCTCCTTCCTGATTTTTGACCGAGGGAGTCAGTTTGTGTCTAACTTCTGGAGGAAGAGTTTTGCAATTGCCCAAATCGATATTCGTCTGTCCACTAGTCACCATCTCCAAACTGATGGCCAAATGGAGCGGACGAAGCAGACACTAGAGCAATACCTACAGTGCATGTTACATCAAGTGGAAGAAAGCTGGAAGGATGTGCTGTGTATAGCCGAATATGCCTACAACAACTCGCTACACACCAGTACCGGACAGAGTCCATTCTATACCGTATATGGAAGGCGCCCACGTACTTCCGAATTAGATACCCCCATGGCCTTGGAAATGCCCGCGGTGAAGACTTTACATACGACCATCACTCAAGCCTTCAAAAAGGCAGCAGAACACTTGATCCAAGCCAAAGAAAGATAGAAAAGATTCTCTGATCAACACTGAAGAAAAGCCCCAGACTACCAAGTCAGAGATGAAGTCTGGTTGGTGTCTCAGCACGTGGCCATAAGAGGAACTTGAACATTTCGTCCCAGATATCTAGGGCCCTATACCATCAAGGCTATTATAAATTCCATGGCAATAAAACTAGCTTTACCACCAAATATGCAGATCCATGCCGTATTCCATGTGTCACTCTTAAAACCTGTTCAGCCTAGAACTCGAGTCAAAACACTACCAAATCCGTTACTGGATAACGGAGAACCCGAACTTGAGGTCAAGGACATCCTAGATTCTAAACTCACCAGGTCCAAGTTATATTACTTAGTGGACTGTAAGGGATACGGCCCTCAGGACAGGACATGGGAGCCTAGTGAGCACGTCCATGCGCCACGCCTGGTTAGCCGATTTCATCAGAACCATCTGACCAAACCAGGGCCAGACGGAGGAAATACCTTGAGAGGGGCCTTAGGGGGGAGTGCTGTCACGATCCATGCCCCTGACCCTCTCAGGTATAACAGCCCCCTGGCAGCAGTGGGGCTAAAGCCCTTCACACTGGCCCCAAGGGCAGTAAAACTCCATCAGAAACATACATGGAGTCAGGAATAAAGCAATACCAGTTTTGGACCTTAATCCAACATGGAGGCCTATTACACAGCTAGGTTCTTTGGAACCAAGCCATACGGTCTAGTGTTTTGGGTGTGGCTGGGCCTGGAACTACTTGGCCTGGAACTACTTTACCTGGGCTATTTAAACCACACCCAAACAGCAGAACATGCTTTGCGTTATTCTGCACTCCTGCAGCGTAACGCTCACTGTGTCCAGCTCCTGCTCATCTGCTTCTCCGGCAGCCCGATCCTGAAGCCCTTGATCCGGATTCCATCAATAACCTGGAAGAATAAGAACAGCATTAGCAAGCAAGAACACCTACCTGTGAAGTAACCGGTCTTGAATCCATCCTGAGCTTCACTTACCTCGCCCATCTCCGGTGTTCGCCGCAACCTGCAAGGGAGAAGGAACAAGGTCAGCATTAACAAAGCACTTACCTGGGCAAGCAGCGCTTCGATCGCTCATCACTCCGAAACATCACCGCAACCTGTACAAAGAGAAGGGAACACAGGTTAGCAATTAACACCAATAAACAGCGCAGCGCTCCGCGCTTCAATAACTCACCATGGTTTTCGCCATCGGCGTGGCAACTCTGAGATCGCAACCATACCTGTGAAAATAAAAAGAGACATTGTTAGTGAACAGCGCAGAGGAGCAAAACGCTGAGAAGATAGAGAAAATGGAGGGAAAGAAAGAGACAGAATAAAGACGGAAAAGAAACTATAACTCACCTGGAACACAGCAAGCAGAGTCAGAGTTATAGCCGGTCTGGACCCGACATAAGGGCACACGGACCAGTGAGGAAACTAGGTCCAAGGAACGCCCGCACCAACCACGCGCCCCTGCACAGAGACGCAGGATGTAGAGTTCAACGCAGAAAAACCTAAGGTGAGCAATAACCCCAAGGGAGGGGATTTGGACCAGAGGGAGGTGGGAGTCCACCCATCCCAGAACCGGTTTCTTAACCCTGCATTCTCCTGTTATAGGCGCTACCCAACATCTGGCACATAACCAAGCAGAGGGGGGTCCGGGATAGCACTTAGACCTCCATCCAGTATCGTGTGGTGCCCCCGTGGATACCAGGTGAGTGTAACAGGAATGTCCACACACTGTATTAGTTAAAACACAGTCTTTATATAATTCAGGTTCAAGGTTATATACACAATCACAATAACTCACTTTGTGCTCAGTTAATCTACAATGGCAAATATATACACAGTTCTACGTGGTACCACAATTACTATCAGATTTCATTAAAGTGCATCAACTGGACTTAGTTTAAATGTCACACAAATCAAGTAATAAAGAAAACCAACAATAGACTTAGGAGGAAAACAGTTGGTTAGAACAATTAGCAGAATACTGGCCTCGTTACCTAGACACAGTCCTGTATGAAGATCCACCCACCTGGGCAACCTGTAAATTAAGATATATTGTACATGCCCAGTTCATGTATTCTTCACAAGAGTCTTATTTCCTTCTAAATAGTTCTATAACCCCAATGTACCTGGAATAGCAGAGTTCGACGTCGGGTCATCGACAGATCCTTCTTGAGCGGCTCCCTTTAAGGCAGGAGACATGGATCATCGAGATCCCATGAGGAAAAAGGGTGAACACAGTCTTAGCGGCAGCAGCTTCGGTTCTTGCGGTGCTCGTTGTTGATCAGTCGAAAATGTCCTGCAATCTGAGGCATGCGGTGCACCTCGACGACGAGTGACCGTTGCCGCAAAGAGTCAATGAAGAACTTTGGCCCATCAAGGGCGTCGGGTCATCTGCTTCTGGCATCGGTGAATCGGACGTGACCACGGCTAGCTTCAGTAGCTTCATCTGCGTCTCCAAGGTCTTCGGGTGGCTGCAAACCCACTGGTGGATTCTCCTCGGTCGTCGGCAGCCTTGACTTTCTCCGGCAGGACAAAAGCGGTCGACGTGGATGAGCAAGGGAGTCCGTGTTTCAAATGTTCTCAGGCAAAAGAGCATTGCGGCTCTGGTAGGCGACACTGGTCGTCGACGGTTATGGACTTCAATGTACGGGCACTTCTCTTTGTGATTCCGTGGTGGCCCCCGTCTCCGGTTGGCAGCCTTTCAGAGGTCTGTCTGCCAGGGAGCTTTGGCAAAGATCAGCTGGTGAACGATGGTCCCTCGTAGCTCGGAAAGAGGTCTCCTAGCCAGGTCCTCTCTTGGATCAGTTCCTTAAAGGCACAGCAGCTTTTAGATTTAGCGAAGGACAGCAGCAGCAGTTTTCTTCTTCCAGTGGGCTTCAAAGTTAAGCATCAGTTTCAACTTCAGCTTCTGAACGGCGTCAGATTCGATGCCAGTTTCTACTTCAGCTTCTGAACGATTTCTAGCAGGCAGAGGCCCCCAGATATACTGTTGATCTCCCATTCATTCTGCTGGGTCACACTCAGACAACTAATCACTCATAAGGGCATTCAGGCAGTCAGGCAGCTAATCGGCTCACAGTGCATTCAGGCCATTCTTCTCCATCCAGACACTCACAACACAGAATGTGGATTCGGACAAGCACTCTGCCATTCTGCACTACACACTGCATTCATACTAGTTTCGGGCAGGGCTGTCTCAGTCATTGTGTCAAACACCAGATACTAGACACTCATAACACGGAATGCATATTCGTCACACACTCCATTCACCCAGGTCTCACACCATGGCCGCACCCACAACATACAGTCATTGAGAAGGCTCCAGCCAGTCTGGCCTACACTTCCCCACACTACCATATATGGAACTTCCACCGAACAGACAGTCAGGGGCAAGGGACAGAGTCAGGACATCCCGGGACTTTGGGAAAAGTAAGGTAACTGGCGATAGAAAGCAAGAGGCCACAGGGGCCATCTTGTTTCCTATCACGAATCCACTGATTCCAATGACAGGGCCTGAGCATCCCAAAATGGAGGATGCACAGGGCACCTGTCAATTCAGCAAAGAGCAGCCACCAACCCGTACTCTGCTCTGTGGGCCACACACAGTGTTAAGGTGGGAGTCACGTGAAAGTTGCGTACCTGAATATCTGGTTGATCTCGACGGGGCAGCCAGACTGACAAGAAGAATTGGTGACACGAGAAACCAGCCTCTCCTCCACCCAGAATGGGTACTGGGTAAAAGATGGACCAATTCCCAACGTCACAAGCTGCTCTCTCCTGATTTCCGTGACGTCGGGACTGTGCAAGCACAGGCAGGAGAGGTTGAAGGAACAAGTCTTTGAAGTGATGAAGCTCCAGAGTCCAAGGATGGGAGAGGCGATTCCAAGAAATGACGCTGAAGCTGTGGTGCTCAAGAGTCCAAAGAAGACAAAGGCGTACTCCAGGAGAAGACACTGGATGCTGTGGTGCTCAAGAGTCCAAAGAAGACAAAGGCGTACTCCAGGAGAAGACACTGGATGCTGTGGTGCTCAAGGGTCAGGAAAATGGGCGGATATTCACCAGGGAGATGCTGAATATAGAGGAGCTCAAGAGTCCAAGGATGGCTGAGGCGAATGCCAGGAGAAGGCACTGGAAGAATGACCACAGAGCTCAGGCTGGCACAAAGTTGGAGAAAAGGGAAAAATCAAGGCAGGGATACCTAGCCTGGCAAAAGGTGAGGGAACCTGGGAGAATGGGAGAACTGACGAGGACCTGGCTGGGAGAGGAGACCAAGAAGGAAAGGGAAACAAAGGGAAAATCCAGGGGAACCCAAGGAGAAGCAGGAGGCTGGCTAGAGAGGACAAGGGAAGGAAAATCCCCTGAAAGCTGAGTAGAGCAAGGCAGGCGCAGGAACAAAGGGAGAGCGAGTAACACGATCAGGAACAGAACGCGTTGAGACGCGATCTGCTCCCGATCCTCACTCTCCCTTTATGGGCCGCCGGCGCCCGCGAGGCCTGGAACGCAAGCTGATTGTCGCCGGGCGCCGGCGGACCCAGAGCGAGGCTTGGGCAGAAAGCCCCTCCGATCCCGGGTGACCAATCCACGGCGCATGCGCGGAACCGTGATCGCGGTCTCCCGCGGATGCGCCGAGGAGCTGCAGCCCTGGTCCCCGAAGCTCTCCCTCTGGCGCCTCCCCAAGCGCGAAAGCGCGAATAGAGGCGCCAGGAAGGGAAAGCGCGTGTGACGAACCCCGGTCTCCCGGTAAGCGTGACACTACGCCCCCTCCCAGGAAGGCCCGGAGCCCCAGGTTTCCAAGGAAACCGACAATAGAACTCACGCACAAGACGTGGGGCGTGCACATGCCGGTAAGGTTCCCAAGTGCGATCACAGGCTGGGTACCCCTTCCAATCCACCAAAAAATGGAGCACCCCCCTGCGATAGCGGGCATCACATATCTCCTGAACCTCAAATTCGGGGACCCCCTGTTCTAGAACAGGAGCCGGGCGAGGACTGGCACGACCATAGGGGTCAACAACATAGGGCTTCAAAAGGGAGACATGAAAAACAGGATGAATATGCCAGGAACGGGGCAGCTGAAGATGAAAAGCCACAGAGGACAGGCGCTTGGTGATCCTAAATGGGCCAAAATACCGGGGAGCCAACTTAACCAGTAGGTTGCGAAGTGGCAGATTTCTAGAAGACAACCAAACCCTATCCCCAACCCGGAAATCAGGTTCCACTCTCCTCCTCCGGTCAGCCTGAGACTTCATATGGTCTTGGGCAGCCTCCAATGACTTGCGTGCCAACTCGTGCTGCTGTTGGATAGCCGAAATCAAGGCATCAGCGGAAGGAACCGTGCTGGACGGCACAGGATGGAAAGGTATCCATTTCGGATGCTGACCTGTCGAACAATAGAGAAAGGACTGGTTCTGATGGAAGAATGGGTGGAATTGTTGTAGGACACCTCGGCCAGGTCCAGATATGCCATCCAATTGGTCTGCGTGGCATTTGCAAAACAACGGAGGTATGCTTCCAGCGTCTGATTCGTTTTCTCCGTGAGACCATTGGAGTGTGGATGATGACTAGAGCTCAGGGCTCTGCGGATACCAAGATGGCCACACACCTTGCTCCAGAAAGAAGAGAGGAATTGAGCACCGCGATCAGAAATGATCTTCTCAAGAAGGCCATGTAACCGATAAACTTCATGCAAAAAGGCTGTAGCCATCTGGGCAGCAGTAGGTATCTTCTTGAAAGGAATGAAATGGGCGTACTTTGTAAAACTGTCCACAACGACCATTATACAAGTGTACCCCTTCGAGGGAGGCAGATCAACAATGAAGTCAGTGGCGATGGTGTGCCAAGGATATGGTGGCAACTCCGTAGGTAAAAGTAACCCCAAAGGACGTTGTCTGGGAACCTTGGATTGAGCACAAACCGGACAGGTCTCCACATACTTTTGGACCTCACCAGCCCAGCCAGGCCACCAAAATTGTCGAGATAGCAGTTCTTGTGTTGCTCGAATCCCTCAGTGGCCTCCAATGGGGGAATCATGGACGCCGTGCAATATGCCATCACGAATCTCCCCCTCGGGAATGTACAGTCTTCTCCGGAAGAATAGAAGGCCATAATGTTCGGATATTGAAGGCTGTTGAAGTAGAGTTGACCTCCTAGAATCTATCCGGGTGGCATCTGATATCGACTGCAAGAGTGGTGATAAAGTCGATAAAAAATGATGAGAAGAGATCAGTGGTTGAGCCAGACTGGAGTGACCCTCTTCCTTCTCCATCTCCAAAGACCGAGACAAGGCATCAGCCCTTAGGTTCGAAGATCCGGGGATGTAAGTGACATGAAACACAAACGGAGAAAAGAAGAAGGCCCACCGGGCCTGTCGTGGTGTTCGACATTGCAAGGAACGCAAGTACTGCAGATTGCGGTGATCAGTACGGACCTCAATAGAGAAGCTGGCTCTCAGCAGGTGATGTCTCCACTCCTCAAACGCGGTCTTAATTGCCAATAGTTCCTTCTCAATGACAGCATAGTTCCTCTCACTAGGGCTCAGCTTATGAGAGAAGTAGGCCACTGGATGTTCAACCGAAGTAGCGGGATCCATCTGCAAAAGAACAGCCCCTACAGCAAAGTCCGAAGCGTCTGCCTCGACAATGAATGGCAGTTCGTCCTGAGGATGACGTAGAATCGGAGCGGCCATTAAGGCTGACTTCAAGGTGTCAAATGCTCGCGTGGCATGAGAGTCCCACAGGTAAGCAATCTTGCTGCTAGTCAGTCTAGTGAGAGATGCCGTGATCTGAGAGAAATGAGGAATAAATTGCCTGTAAAAGTTGGCGAATCCCAAAAAGCGTTGTAAGGACCTTACATCATGAGGCTGTTTCCACTCTTGAATAGCCTGGACCTTCTTGGGATCCATCTCGATACCAGCTCGACTAATCACAAATCCCAGGAACTCTATCCTCGATTGATGAAAGGAACACTTCTCTGCCTTGGCGAACAGATGATTGAGAGATAAACGATGGAGGACCTCTCGTACATGGCTTTTGTGTTCCACCCTAGATCTGGAGAAGACTAGTATATCATCCAGATAGATCCAGACAAAAATTCCAATCAGGTCTCCGAAGATGTGATCCATGAGCCATTGGAAAACCGCAGGGGCATTGCACAGACCAAAAGGCATCACCCTGTATTCAAAGTGCCCAAAAGGTGTCTTGAATGCAGTCTTCCATTCATCGCCACTCTTGATGCGAACCAGATGATAGGCCCCTGGTAAGTCAAGCTTAGTAAAGATCCGGGCCTAGTGCAGGGTTTCTAGAATACTACGAATCAAAGGTAGTGGGTACCGGTCCTTAGTAGTAATATCGTTCAATTGCCGGTAATCAACACAAGGTCTCAAAGTGCCTTCCTTCTTCTTTACGAAAAATAGGGGGAATCCTGCAGGTGATTTGTGTGGTGTGATGTATCCCTTACTCAAACAGTCCGACAAGTAATCCTGTAGCACTCGTTTCTCTTCCTGAGT
Source organism: Ambystoma mexicanum (assembly GCF_040938575.1). NCBI lineage: Eukaryota > Metazoa > Chordata > Amphibia > Caudata > Ambystomatidae > Ambystoma > Ambystoma mexicanum. The sequence goes on along the minus strand of NC_090940.1, from coordinate 461,848,366 downwards.
TAAAGCATACAGTCTACCATGGGGAATCTCAACACCAGGTGACAATTCTACGGCACAATCGAACGACCAATGAGGTGGCAGGGGTATGTTTCCTGGTTCAGCAAAGACCTGTTCAAAGTGACATATTCTGGAGGAATCTGGAAAGTTGAACAAAGACTGACCCCCTTGCCACGAAATTCCAGGGCCGTCGAAGAAACCTGAGTCTGGACTGGCAGGCTGCATTTCTGGGTGCAAGAGGTGGAAGTGAAGGTCAAGGTGTGAGTCCTCCAATTGATGGCTGGATTGTGATGCTGGAGCCAAGGTAACCCCAAGACTAACTTGTAGGTGGGAGACTTGATAACATTTAGAGCAAGCTCTTCCACATGGTCGGCGATCCGAAGAGTTAACCCTACAGTGTGCAGACGAACCGGTCCTGAAGATAAAGGAGTACCATCGATAACTTCCACAGGAAGGGCAGAGTGTCTGGGTAGAAGGGGAATCTTATTGATGTTTGCGAATGTTTCATCGATGTAATTGCCAGACGCCCCACTATCCAACAGCCCAAAAACCTCTAGAGTCCGACCAGGCAATTGGATATGGACCTTCAGGGTTGGTAAGATAGCTGGTTGCATGGGATGAAGAATTGAACAAGAAGTGGAAAGGTCTGAAAAAGGGGTGAGACCTGTCGTTGCCTCTCCTCCACACGACAGGTCCTCTAGTTTCCCGTCTTCTTCTTCTGAGGTCGTAAAGGACACGTTCCCAGGTAGTGCCCAGCAGCGCCGCAGTAAAGACATAGGCGTAAAGTTCTTCTTCGCCTCCTTTCTTCATCAGATAAAGGCCCCCTCACAGCTCCCAAGTGCATAGGTTCGGGTCCAGATTCCGCCAAATCAAAAGCTCCGGCGGGAAGGCTGGCCGTTCTAGGACTGACTCTCTCAAGCCAACGTCTCTCAGCCTTTCATTCAGCTAATCTCTGATCAATTCGGAGCACCTGATTGATTAAGAGTTGGAGGGTCTCAGGTTCGGGGATGTGGAGCAACTCATCCTTGTATTCTTCCCTCAACCCCCGGCGGAACAGGGTCTTCTGCGTGATTTCAGGCCATTGAGAGTCAGTAGCCAGTAGGCTGAAGCGACTGATGTATGTTATTATGTCGGCACTTCCCTGCTTGATGTCCATCAACTGATTTTGCGCAGCGGCGGCCAGATTGGGCGTCTGAAAAACCTCCAGGAATGTCTTCTCAAAAGCAGCAAAATCATTCAATATGGGACTGTTAGTAGCCACAAAAGGTGTTGCCCAGGCGAGAGCATTCCCAGATACATTTCCCAAAATGTATCCGATCTTGGCTTTATCGTTATTGAAATAGGTCGACCTGAAGAGAAAATGGATTTGACAGTGATTGCAAAATTCCGCCACTCGACGTGGGTCTCCATCAAACTTGATTGGGGTAGTATGAGCCAAAGAACTCTCAGCCTGCGGAGCACTCCCTGCCCCTTGAGTTACCATTTGACGTAAGACTTGGTTTTCCTGGTGTAAGGCAGTCATCTCTGCTCTGAGGGCTTGTAACTCATTCCGCAGGTCCTGTGTGTCTTCCATCTCCAAATCGGAAGGTAGGCGTCTCAATCTGTTAAGGTGGGAGTCATGTGAAAGTTGCGTACCTGAATATCTGGTTGATCTCGATGGGGCAGCCAGACTGACAAGAAGAATTGGTGAAACGAGAAACCAGCCTCTCCTCCACCCAGAATGGGTAATGGGTAAAAGATGTACCAATTCCCAACGTCACAAGCTGCTCTCTCCTGATTTCCGTGACGTCGGGACTGTGCAAGCACAGGCAGGAGAGGTTGAAGGAACAAGTATTTGAAGTGATGAAGCTCCAGAGTCCAAGGATGGGAGAGGCGATTCCAAGAAATGATGCTGAAGCTCTGGTGCTCAAGAGTCCAAAGAAGACAAAGGCGTACTCCAGGAGAAGACACTGGATGCTGTGGTGCTCAAGAGTCCAAAGAAGACAAAGGCGTACTCCAGGAGAAGACACTGGATGCTGCGGTGCTCAAGAGTCCAAAGAAGACAAAGGCGTACTCCAGGAGAAGACACTGGATGCTGTGGTGCTCAAGGGTCTGAAAAATGGCCGGATATTCACCAGGGAGAAGCTGAATACAGAGTAGCTCAAGAGTCCAAGGATGGCTGAGGCGAATACCAGGAGAAGGCACTGGAAGAATGACCACAGAGCTAAGGCTGGCACAAAGTTGGAGAAAAGGGAAAAATCAAGGCAGGGATACCTAGCCTGGCAAAAGGTGAGGGAACCTGGGAGAATGGGAGAACTGACGAGGACCTGGCTGGGAGAGGAGACCAAGAAGGAAGGGAACCCCAGCAACCAAAGGGAAACAAAGGGAAAATCCAGGGGAACCCAAGGAGAAGCAGGATGCTGGCTAGAGAGGACAAGGGAAGGAAAATCCCCTGAAAGCTGAGTAGAGCAAGGCAGGCGCAGGAACAAAGGGAGAGCGAGTAACACGATCAGGAACAGACCGCGTTGAGACGCGATCTGCTCCCGATCCTCACTCTCCCTTTATGGGCCGCCGGCGCCCGCGAGGCCTGAAACGCAAGCTGATTGTCGCCGGGCACCGGCGGACCCAGAGCGAGGCTTGGGCAGCAAGCCCCTGCGATCCCGGGTGACCAATCCACGCGCATGCGCGGAACCGTGATCGCGGTCTCCCGCGCATGCGCCGAGGAGCTGCAGCCCTGGTCCCCGAAGCTCTCCCTCCAGCGCCTCCCCAAGCGTGAAAGCTTGAATAGAGGCGCCAGGAAGGGAAAGCGCGTGTGACGAACCCCGGTCTCCCGGTAAGCGTGACACACAGGTGCACAAAAACATACAGTAGGTCGTCCTCCCACCCATGGGTGCCATAAGGGTATGCCAAAGATCTGTTCACCAAACCAAATACAGGAAGAGCCGGACCGCCAGGAGTCCCACATGAACTCCTGCACGGAAAACAAGACAGAAGACATGATAAAGCAATAAAGGACATGGATTCGGAGGCCCTGTACATCCAATGCATTTCCAGCATCACAATGTTGCCAGAGGAGTTTGCTTTCTAGGACCCTCCTAGCTCGGACCCTCACTTCCACACCTCGACCTTCAACTTCTCATTTCAGCAACTCGCTATTCAACTCCTTATTTCAATCCACTTGCCCAATATTGCGCAAAGCATCATGGATAGATCTTGGGGACGACTGTGGGACATCCTTTGAGCCCCCGATTGAACTACACTTTTAACTTCAGAAGCCAGCAACATCAATAATTTATATTGCAGAGTGAATCATAGTGTTCCTAGTGTTTGTGATGCTCAGAAGCCAAGGAGGGCTCTATCAGGGCGATTGATAAGCAGCCCTACTAAAAATCATCCCTGGTACTACAACAACTGGGTGAGTGGCGCATTGTGGCCTGTGTGTGTTAGACGTGCTGCGGACAGAGCACCTAGGAGCCCAAACTTTTATTTCCATCGACGCTAGACAAAGCGTGTCGGTAGGTGACTACGCTGTTATGCTCTTTTAGCCTCAGACACAGAGAAATATTTCCTTTGGAGAGATTGCAATTTAGCGAATGGCGTACATCAAGTAAAAGATATCCTTACTTCCTAACAACTTCAGGCAAAAGAGGAAGCACTGTCAGAATACACCAGGAGGGTGACTGCGGGGCTGTTGTTAGGACAGTTTTTCTGAAGTCCAACTAAGGGCTTAGAAAAACCATTCAACTGAGGCAGTACAAGACTCCACTCTTAACATAAGGCTGTACCACCTGAGTTCAGGGTAGCGTAGACAGAGCAGCCAGGTTTATCTTAGGAGGGAGAGAGGGCAGTAGACACAGTTCAAGTGAAATTGTAATACAAATGATCCAAAGAAACATTGAAACACTATGTATTGTATAAATAAAGGATTTATTTAAATACAGGTAGGCCCAGATAAATCTTGGGGTAAGTAAGTATTAAAACATGAGAAATCACAGTATAAAAACACAACACTATACTTGAAAGCACACAGACCCAAGTATACACCTTATTTGGAACATCTAACAGTAGTTGTAGGGAAGTCAAAACCTTTATACACATTTAGTATAGGTCAAGTCTATTCTTTGGGAGTAAAAGACCAATGGTTACTTTCAGATTACATTGAGTAATACAAGGGCAGTAGGCCCTTCCAGTTGTACAGTGACTATCGGAACAAATCACATAAACAGTCAACTGGACGATATACTTTTGGTGAATAGTGAAACACTTATCCTAGGTGCAGTAAAAACCTATAACTACTTTTGTCATAACACACAGTTATATCAGGTGAGTAAAACCTAAGGATGTAATATACCATTACAGATGCTTTTGAAATCAGGGAACCCCAGGTTGAGGTAAGCAATAACTCTGGTAACTTATGTTGGATGGCTAACACAAGGTAAGTAAAACCCACATACTTTAACTTCACAATGAAGGGGAAAGTAAAACCCAATGTCACACTCTACTGAATAGTTATTCTAGGTAGGCAACAACCTAATGTAGACTTTTTAAGGACAGGCTAGCAGCAAGTCAGGGGAAGCAAGACCCAGTTGGTGGACACTCATACAGTTATACTAACACGGCTAACCTGGTGATGCCAACAGATTACTTTTTTAAATAGGCACAACCTAATCACAGCAGAGTAAAATTCCTTCACATCTACTTTCTATTAGACTGTCAAAACAGTGGCTAAGGAAGAAAAGATGTTAACCATACTTTTAAGAATAGTGCATCACACATTCAAGATCAGTAAGACATTTTGTAACTGTTCACTCTTAGAATTACAGTTACCAACCAACTATTTACAATTAAGTAAAACACTTGATTTCTTTTCTAGGCAGAAGTCCCAATCCCTTCAAAGTATTTCCCTTATTCTTGGAGCATGAGTGTTCTCAGTGGCAGAAGGAGGGTCACTAGGACTAGTGTGTTATAATAAGTTCTTTAGTAGCAAACGTCAGAGTTCCTTAAGAAAACTAGGCAAACAGGTGAGTACTTTAGTTAGAAGAGGGTGTCCATGGGCTTCACATAAAACACCCCAGCATGATTCTAGCAGTGGGACTGGGTGCACGGTATGGGAGACCTCCCAATCACAGAAAACACCCCCGGACTACACAGAAATCACAAAAGGCTTAAGGTAAGTATATACCCAAGCCAACACAGTATCCCAGCAATGAAGAAGAGATTGCAGCAGGAGAACTTCAGGGTCTCCAGCCAGATACCCGGTCAGTGGATTCCTTAGCTTGGAGACCGATCACAAGACCTCAGAAGGGACTTTGCAGCAGGGATCGATGCAGAAGGCTCTAGGCAAGATTTTCCTTGTGGCTGAATGTGGTTCTGCGCCTTTTCAGGGAGCACAGAAGAAGACAGAATATCGCGGTTGAATTCTTGTTGTTACAAAGGTCCAGCACTCTTGTGAGGGGACTTTTCAGACTCGATTCGTGTCTCTGGAGATACACCAAGATGCCCACAAAGTTTCAGCGAGATTTGGAATTCAGAAGACCGTGCACCGCACAGTGGCTGGAGGTCCCAGGATATTGGGGTATTGCAAGAACGCAAGGTCACAGCAACCCATGGGATGGCTCAAAATTTCTCTAAAACTTCTTGAGTCTAGTGGATCTCACCAGGCTCTGGGTTCGGATAATCGTTTTCGGAGTCCCCAGGTTGATTGGAAGGAAGGAAGGGAAGGAAGGGCTGCAGCAGGTTCGGGTTACACAGCAGGCTCTCCGGTCTACGGTCGCTGGAAATCGTCTCTGCCGCTTTTCCTTTGTCATCCTCTTCGGTTTTATGTTTCAGTGGTTGACATGACTTCAGCTTCCATGTTTCCAGTATTTATCAGAAACTACAGCACAACCTCTGCATTCTCTCCCCACATTTTACAAGAAAGGGGCATCTGGTTGTCCATTCAGGACAGCCAGCCCCCCAATTGGATTTGTCCCAGTTGAAGCAAGGCGTAAGACAAAGGATGGGGACGTTTTGGACTTCTCCCCCACTTCCTGTGCTTACAGACTGACTGGAGCCTGGGTGGGGTGTCCAGGGGACTCCATCAGAAGACAAAACACACACAAAGGAATTTCTCACCCTGAATGTCAGGGGAAGGAACAAGAAATGACAAGAAACTCTAAAATGTCAGAAAAGGAAGACAGGGGCCATTTTGGTAAAACGAGCACCCTTAGGTGCCTTTACTGCAGCTGTGATCACAGCCCGTGGTAAAGGTGCACCAAATTAGTAAAAGGTATCACTGCCACCAGCCATTAAATGTAAGCTTGTCACTGTAACAGAATTTTTACAGTTTTTATGTGAAAGGGGATACATTGTATCTCCCCAGCACTCCACTTAAGGTGGGGTGTGCTGGTTTCACAGAATAAAATGTAAAAGGGATCCAAAGATCCTTTCTACCCTTGGGAACTGTAGTTCACTCAAGGTTAGTACAAGAAAGTTAAATGGGGAGCCCCTAGGGCAACCAAGCAACAACACGCACTTTTTTTTTTTTTTTTTTTTTAATTTTTATTGATTTTTCAACACAACCAACAATACAAACCAAACCGCAGTGCAATTAGCAATATTACATTTAACATTCAACCATTAGTGCGCACTGCTTCCCTGATCCCTCCCCCCTCGCGAGCCGGTTTCCATGTCGTTTTCTGTATCTGGCGCACATGAGCGGGCATCGTTATCATCCGATTCTTCCGAATCCACCCCTGTCCCAAATATGCAGGATATCAATGTCTTCCATGCCATCAGAGAGCCCAGTTCCTCCTCCCAAGACATACAACTCGCCTCCTGCCACACCGCTGTCTCAGCCTCCGCCCATTTCTGCAGGTCATTCCACCACACCTCAACCCGTGGCTTGTGACATTTCTTCCAGCCCATGGCTATTCTTCGTTTGGCTAGCACATACGCTAAGTCTTTTAATTTGCTAACATGTTTCTGCTTCCGAGGTCTGGAAAACCCACCCAGCAGACATGCCCAGGCAGTGTCTACAGCAAGCGTGACCCCTCTCTCTTTCAGCTTGCGCGCCACCTCCCTCCAGAACCCCTCAATCACTGGGCACGCCCAAAACATGTGCGTCATGTCCGCATTCTCTTCGTCACATTTAGGGCATGCCTGTCTGCCTGCATTCCGGAATTCGGATATCCTCAACGGGGTCATATACGCCCTGTGGGTGACATACAACTGTATTTGCTGTAACCTAGCATTCCGAGACACCCTCCTGTGGTATCCTAGAACCCGCTCCCACATCCCGTCTCCCATCTGGGTCCCCACCTCGCTCTCCCATTCTGATCGTAGGTATGTCAGTTCCTTTCCAACCTCCGACATCACCATCTCATATAACCTAGAGATTTCATGTCCCCCCTCCGTTGTATCATATATCCCTTCCATAGTAACATCCAATTCATCTGCCAAGGTAGTCTCAGGCCACAGTTCCCGAATTCTCTTCCCCAATCTGTGATATGTGACATATTGGCCTCCATGTAATCCAACCTCCTCGCTAAGTTCTACAAACCCCTTAATGGCGCCCTCCTGCCACACGTCACCCAATGTCACTAACCCCACCGATTCCCAGTAGGTCCTGATAATCCCTCTCAGCTGTCCATCTACCCCCGCCAGGGCAACTAGTGGCACCTGTGGAGAACGCGGGAGTGGGTCTCCCATCATTTTGCATGCTCGTCTCCACATCTTCCACCCCAGCCTCACCATCGCCGGATACTTCCTCGTGACAGCCTCAGGCAACCAGATGACTTCCTTTAGATAAAACGGGGCACAATCTTGCCCGAACAGTCTAAGTTCTGGGGTCTCTTCGTCGGAAAGCCATTTGGACACAAACTGTAATTGGCTCGCTATATAATAAGCCTCAAAGTTTGGGAGTCTGACTCCCCCATTTTCATGAAAGTTCTGTAACTTCCAAAGCGCTATTCTGTTTCGAGTACCATGCCACAAGAACTCTCTGCAAACCCCATTTATTTTAGCAAAGAAACTCTTAGGGATCATGTATGGGATGTTGCTAAAGTAATGTAGCAGCCTAGGCAGAACCACCATTTTAATCATCGCTCCACGCCCCATCATCGCTAAGGGCAACTTTTTCCAAAAACTCATACATGCCCGTATTTTCTCAACAGCCATCTCAGTGTTACACTTATGTTCTTTCTCAACCGTGTGGCAGACATCTATCCCCAGGTAACGAAATGTGTTGACTGACCAGGGCACCTGCAACACCGGTAGCTTTTCTATGGGAACACCCCTATAGTCACCCAACGGGAAAATGCTCGATTTCTGGGGGTTGACCGCTATGCCTGACAACCTCGCATACCTCTCCATCACGTCCATTATATACTGTAGATTCTCCTCCGGATGACTCAGGTACAATAACAAGTCGTCCGCATACAGGGATATCAAATGCTTTTCCCCCCCCAACCTCAATACCCACAATATCATACTGCTGCCGCAGGTACAGTGCCAGAGGTTCCAGGGCCAAGATGTACAACATCGGGGACCAGGGACACCCCTGCCTAGTGCCTCTGCTAAGTTGCCATCTCTCGGATATGATTGTGCCCGTCCGGACTCTGGCCAGTGGAGCACTGTACAGCAATTCCGCCCATCTAATGTATCCCGGTCCCAGTCCATATTCTCCTAAGGCCGCCAGCAGCCACCCCCAATTAACCGAATCAAAGGCTTTTACAGCATCCAACGACACTATCGCCATTTCCCCTTCATTATTGCATCCCATTTCGATCACCCGATGGAGTCGCCTGTGATTTTGGGTGATGTTTCTATCCGGGACATACCCCGTTTGGTCCGGGTGTACCAGTTTGCCTATCACCCTCCGCAGTCTGTTTGCCAGGACAGCCGTTAGTATCTTGCTGTCCTGATTCAGCATAGATAGTGGCCTGTACGACCCATAATTATGCCCAGGTTTATTGGGTTTAGGGAGCGGTACGATGACCGCCTCCCTGAGCGATTCCGGCAGCCTCCCCGTCTCAAACGCCTCATTAAGCATGTCAAGCATCGGGGGGAGCACCTCCGCCCCAAAGGTTTTGTAAAATTCGCTGGGCAGGCCGTCCGTTCCCGGGGTCTTGCTAGTGGGTAACTGCCGGACGACCGCCTCCAACTCTCCCAGTGTTATCGGGGCATTTAGTTCCTCTCTCTCTGCCGTGCTTATCTTAGGCAGCCCTATATCCTGCAGGGTCTCTAACATTTCCTCCCGGTCACCACCGCCTGGATCCCCGTATAATTCCCTGTAGTAATTCACAAATTCCTCATTTACGTCCTCTTGGGTATCTATCTGCTTTCCATCCTCTCTAGTTATCGTCCTAATCGGGGGTCTCGGGGTTTCTTTTTTATACAACCATGCCAGAAGACGGCCCGTTTTATCTCCTCCCGCGTGTTGTCTCTCAACATACTGTTTGTAATTTAGATTACAGAGCCTCCCCCAATATTCCGTACACTGCTGTTGTAGTTTAAGCACCAGCTCGTTGTCTATGTGCTCGCTTTTCAACGTCTGTTCCAGCTCGCTTTCTGCTCTCTGTAAATCAGCCAGGACCCCATTCTGCAAGCCTTTCGATTTGGCAATCGCCACCCCTCGTACCACCACCTTAAAAGCCTCCCACAGAGTTCCCGCCGAGTAAACGCTGCCAGTGTTTGTCTCGAAATAGCTAACTATTTCTTCCCGCATGTCTTCTCTAAAAACATGGTCTTTAAGCGCCTCTGCGCGCAGACGCCACGTCGGGATCCGCGCTCTGGGGCGGCCATATTGCCATCCCACCACCATAGGCGAGTGGTCTGATAGGACCCTCGCTTTATATTCCGCACTAGACACCTCTACCAATACATCCGACGTGACAAAGAAGTAGTCAAGCCTAGTGTGCAACTGCTGTGGGGCCGAGTAGTGAGAGTACTGTCTCACGTTGGGGTGCCTGGTCCTCCACACATCCTCGAGCTCGAAGTCCCGCAGCAGCGTCCGCAGCGCCCGGGCTGCCGGGGCGGGCCTAATCACCTTGTCGTCGGATCTGTCCAACCCCGGGTCCAACACACAGTTAAAATCCCCTCCCCACATCACCGCACTCCCAACACACCAGCTCAAGTTGGTGCTCATGGTCCGGAAGTACTCTGCCGTGCCCTGGTTGGGGGCATACGTATTTACTATACACATCTCTTTGTTCTCAACCACCCCTCTTACCATAACCAGACGCCCCTCAGTATCCAACATTTCCTGCCTCGGTTGGAACGGGACATGCGGCGCCACCCAGATCAGCACACCCCTAGCATAAGCAGAGTACGTGGATCCCACCACCATTCCTCCCCACTTTTTCTTCACCAGCTCTAGTTTATCTCGGGTCAGATGCGTTTCTTGTAATAATGCGATGTCTATCTTCTGTCTTCTCAAGTATAGCATGACTTTGTTTTGTTTCAGATAACTATTTAGGCCTCTGACGTTCCATGTCAACAATTTTAGCTCCCCCATAATTCACTGGTATCCTGCTCTCTCCCCTCCGACCATCCCCGCTCATCCATGCAGTCTAGATATCTCATCCACAATACTCCCTTAGGGCTCGCGATCAAACTCAAACTTCCCAACACTATATACACCCCAACTGTCCCCACACCCCCAACTCCCCCCTCCCATCCCCCCCCCAACTCCCCCCCAACTGTTGCCCAGCTCCATCCCTGGATCTCAGGCCCCCCCACATCTAGTTCCGGCTGTTACACACAGAGCCCAGTAGGGTAAAGTCGCCCTAACGGCCACTTAACTAAAAAACACTAAACGGGGGTGAATGGACTAGCCCCGAAAGGCTCCCTTATAAGACAACAGTTACAGTGCAGACAGTGCACTAACCATCCAGTTCCAGGCCCGACTTCCCCAGGCCATAGCAATAACTATAGTCAAGTCCCACAGTCTCCAGCTGCACCCTCTCCCGTCGTCGATCACTTATCTCTCATTTCCACCTTTATCCGCCTGGACATCCGGCTCCTGGGGGCTGCCCTGCATGTCCAGCCACCCCATGGCTTCCTCAGGCGACTCGAAAAACAAGGATCTGTTGTTGTGAATCACCTTCAATTTGGCCGGATAAAGGAGCATATATTTCTTTCCCACCTCTCTCAGTCTTCTTTTAACCGCCCCAAAGTTCATCCGACTCCTCTGCACCATCATGGTGTAGTCTGGGTAGGCCGTTATAGTTGCCTTCCCTCTCTTGATGGTTCCCCCCTTACGGAAATGCTCCAAAATCCTCTCTCGATCTCGGTAGTTAAGGATTTTGGCTATCATAGGCCTGGGCGGACTGCCCGGTGGAGGCCTCCTAGCCAATGCCCTATGTGCTCGCTCCACCGCAAAACCCTGCGACAGCGCACCCCCGGTGATCTCTTGGAGCAACATATTCTCGATAAACTCCGTGGGGTTATGACCCTCCAATCCTTCCGGGATGCCCACAATACGGATATTGTTCCTCCGGGCGCGCCCTTCTGCTTCTTCGGCTCTGTTCTCCAAGTTGCGCACTCTCTGCGCCAAGACATGCAGGTCGGCCTTGTGTGAGGCACAATCCGCCGTGTTGGCGCTCCCCTCCTTTTCTAGGCTCTCCGTGCGCTCCGATAGGGTCTTCACATCCTGTCGAAGTAGATTCACCTCCTCCCGAACTTCTCCCACTTTGAGGTCGAGTACTGTTTTCAGGTCCGCCACCACCATTTCAAGCTTGGCCTCCCAGGCGGTTTTCAAATCCGCTTTCAGTTCAGCGATCGCAACTAACACATCCTGATTTGGACTAGCGGTGGCCATGCCACATGCGGATGGCTTCTCCTTGCTCCGAGCACTCTCCGGGCCCGTCGGTGTCTTGGTAAACTCATCCAACGTGGGCTGTTTCACTCTCTGTCTGATGGGCTTATTAGACATCTCGCAGCCACTGTATGCCGTGGGCCCGTTCACTCCCACCTCACCACCACCAAGGGGGAGAGAGGCTTACTTTCCGCCCACAATGGAGCGTGTTCTTCTTCACGCCTCAAGTGTCCCTTTGTAGCAGCCTCTTCCACCACTCATCCGGGTCCCCCACCAAAGGACTCCTGAACTCCCGCTGCAGTTCACCGGCAGAGTAGCCGATTCGGATCACCGCCAAGTCCCACGCAGCACCGTCGTAGGACTGGCCGTAATCCAAGCGTCTCCTGTTGGCTGCCAGCCACCAAGAAGGCCAGCAACGTCAAAATGTGGGCCCTTCGTCTCGGGACTTCCGCGTGACATGCACGCGGTACTTCGGTACTCAAGCCGCGAGGTCCGTTCCACCGGTCAGCCCGGGCGGGTCCCAGTGTCGACCGCTGACCGTCGCTGACCGTCTCCCGAGCCCGTGCTAGGTAATCGGTGCCCACAAAGACGCGCCGATGTTCTCCCAGAGGCGTATCTCTTTCCACACAGCCCGCGCTACCGCCGTTCACCTCGAGGGTGCTCCCCCCATCCTATATGTGTCTCCTCCGTAGTCCGGTATGGGCTGCCACTTTCGCTCAGTCAGGGTCGCGACTCCAGGGACTTCGATCCCATATAACTGCTGTTATCGGGCTTGCGAAGGATCCAGCTCGTCAGCAGTTGTGCAGTTTACATTCATGGACGGATGCCCACGTTTCTGGCTTTCAGGAGTTAGTGCTTATGCACTTTTGCGCAGGATAAATGTAGGATCTCCAGGAGCTCTTCCAGGAGCGCGTCCTCTTACATGGCTTCCAAGCCACGCTCCCCCATCCAGCCACTTCCCTGACCCATCAGAGGCAGTCCGCAATAGCCTGCCAATCCACTTTCTCCCTTCTTCTATTATCATAGGAGCAGTGTTCAGATGCTAGCAATGTCTCAGCACAAGGGTCAGTGCAGTTTATTCCATGGGTGATCTACAGAGGGGATTGTTACAATGTAGATGCTCATGTAGACACTGTAAAGCCTTCCACTTGTGTAGTCCTGATTTCACTTTCGGATCGTGTCGTAGCCCGGGAGCTTCACATCTCGCCTCTGAGCTGCTTCCGAACACCCGCCTCTGTGGGCTGAGGGACTCACATGCAATGCAGCGGCTCCAGCGCTGCAGTCCGCCGTCTCCAGTGCCCGCTCCGGCCCAGCGCACGCCGTCCGCCCTCGCCAGCCCCGAGAAATGCAGGGCACTTCGTTAGTTTCGTTGTGAGGTCCGCCTCACCCGCCAGCACGGTTGGGCCCTAGTGCCGGCCGCTCACCTTCACGGGCGGTCCTCCGAGCCCGCACCGGGCAACGGAGGCCACCGGAGACACGGCAATGCACCCCAGAGGTGCGCGGATGCCCCACACGGCCCGCCCCGCGGCCGTCCGCACACAGAGCGCCTTCACCAGCTTATGGTCCTTTGTTCGGCGCAGCCGCCATTTTGTCTACGCCAGTCCGCAGCTCCGGGGGCTTCGCACGCTCAGATCTGCCGTTCCCTGGGTTGCTCGGGTCTCATATTATTGGCAATTATTCCACGTGCCCTCATGAGCAGATGCCTGTGTTCCTGGCGTCGGAAGGTCAGCACAAGTGCACTTATTCCAAGGATGAATGAAGGATCTCCGGGAGCTCTTCCGAGAGCACGTCTCCTCACATGGCCTTCAAGCCACGCCCCCCCAACAACACGCACTTATTGCCAATAAGTTGTATAACATGATAACTTTAAAAAAACACTATGGAGAGTCTTAAAAATGACACCCATAAAAAGAGTTAAAGATTAGGTGAGTGTGGAAAAAGGTTCCCACTCACTGAGGTATTAATGAAAAATATCCCACTAGAAAAGCAAAAAGTTCTGGGGTTGAACCAGGAAAGGAAGATTTACCAGCTCGGTGGAAATCTTACCTAACAGCTGTGCCCTTTGAACCCCTGAAATAGCAGGTGTGAGGAACAACAGTCCTAACCTTGTTACGTAATTATATAGCCTCACTTACAGCTGGCAAATTCAACCTGCCCAAAATTATATTCTAGCATGCATAATCCTCAATTGCATTCTATAATGTACTTGGAAAAAAAACTGTCCACTTGCTGCTGCTCCATATACGTTGCTTTGCTCGAACTATCCATTGTCAGATATTTGAACAATAATGGCAGCTCGCATGGGACTGAGGAGTCAAGTAAGTGGGCCAGGCGAACATACATAAGACCAAATGGGGAAACTGGCGGCTACTAATCCACAAGTGAATAGAGCCCTGTACACACATCCAGAGGAAAAGACTCCTATTGCTAACTTACCTACTGTTTTACCAATCTCTTCATGTACTGGACATACACAAGCAAGAATCCCAGTGGCTCAATCTAATTCACTGGGATTAACTGTAATATCACAATCAAAAAAGGAATGGCTAGGAGCATGTCCTAAATTTAAGAGGGGTCTTTTAAAGTCGGCAGGAAGAGGTCAGACACATAGCTCCTCACCACATTTACTTCCAGGGCCCATCGCCAGAAAGACTATTAGGGAATTCTTTAACATAGTTCCAGTGGAAAAAAAAATTATGGGGATTAAAACCACAGCCCGCATTGATACAACACATATGAATGAAGTCCATGATTTAAGGTTAATTGAACACATGGAATCGATACCATCTGAATTACCCAGAAGTTGTGGAATAACAATTGTTAACCAATGCTGCGATCCATCAATTCCAGATTCCCCATTTGATCCTTCAATGCAAGGCTCTCTATCAGACCTCATTGACTGCATCGAAAATAGAGGAGGGACAGGCGGAAGGAAACATGAACAATGCAATGCAGAAAGAGAAAATTCCAGTAATATGCACCAGACCCTTAGGGAGGTGGATGAACGAATACACTAACATCACCAACTCTGTCATTACGTATGGTACTAAGTTAATTCGTGGCTTTGTATGACAGTATCTGGGATGAGGTCCATGTCCATTCCATCATGCTGGCAAATATTAGTATGAGAATTGATGAACTGAGCATGATGCAGTACCCCCTCCAGGGTACTAGCCAAGAAACAGGTGAAGAATCCTGTGTCTGGGTATCTACAAAAAAAACAACCCCTCTATCACCCCCAAATGACATGGAACCAGAAGTCAGCTGTAAACCTGAAGGATCTATTCCAACAATCACTAAGCAGGGAAATATCGAGGCAAACAAGACCGTACCTCCACCCACGGAATGTTAGCCCTCCAAAACCCCACATAAAAATAACAAAGGATTTCCAACTGGAGGCAGACTACTAAACTACTAAAACAAAGAATACCTTGACCCGAACCTTCCTTCGGAAACTCTCTTTAGTGGGATTCAAAGCAACCACAGAAGAACAGCAAACAGATGTTTCTGAAGCAGTACACGTGCTAGGCAACCCAGATAAGCAACCTAATAGAGTCATT
The DNA here is from genome assembly GCF_040938575.1 of Ambystoma mexicanum. NCBI lineage: Eukaryota > Metazoa > Chordata > Amphibia > Caudata > Ambystomatidae > Ambystoma > Ambystoma mexicanum. Next base: position 461,833,033 of record NC_090940.1, on the reverse strand, counting down.
CTGTTGTCAGAGAATGTTGCCATTGAGAAATCTACGTAAAATCCTCCTTCACAGGGGAAAGAGAATTCTATAAGTGCTGATCCTATGGTGAATCAAAGTATCAAGATGGGTCAAGCGAAACTTGAGATGTGAGAAACATGCAATCATTGACTGACAACATCAGAATAGCTATGACAACATCAGTCTGAATACAAACCGGGCAATATCTTTTTGGGCCTGCATGGACCAAGGCATCTTTCCCCAATTGTAACTAAGACATCACTGAAGGTGGATCTCCCTCAAGGATGGAAGAAAATGAACTAGAGGGGAAACAATGACAATGAGAATAGAAATTATGATATTGCAAAAAATATAGACCCTCATAGTAAATTGCCAGATGAACGGCGGCATGAAAGGCATGATGAGAGAATGACAGATAAAACTGTGAAAAGGAACGAAGTGGATGACCAAATGAAATTGTCCCATAATGTGAGGATGAGAGCTGAACCTGTATATAGAGAAAATTACAGAGAGGAAAATGAAGTGGACTGGAGAGCCGATTATAAGAGAAGTGATAGTAGGCATACATCCTGGAACAGCCCACTCAAAAGAAATCTCAAGAGATTCCTGGTTCGAAGTAGAAGAGAATTGTACCATGATGTGAGAAATGACTCCCTAACTAGACAATATTGTGCAGGAAAAAGAGAGGAACCTTCAAAAAGAAAGCACATCTAATATAAGTAGATCCAGAAATATAGGCCACTTTCTAAACCAAATATATAAACCACATGAGACTGTCATTGCTAAGAGTCCTGAATTAGTTGTGCAGGCATTACTGCAGTGGTTGCACACACAGGAGGAACCTGAATATGAGCGCAATGAGACAGGTAGATACCTTTATCCACAGTACCCAGGCCTAGACACACAGGTATGAAATAGATCCCTCGAACAAAAGTGCCTCCAATTAATGGTCACACACATTTGGGAGAACCAAAAGTGTAAATCTAAATAGAGGAAACATTCTACTCTTACTAGCCCAGATGCCAAGCCTAAGAATGATCTCTACAAGAGACATAGAGAAAATTGAATTTCCGGACAAGAAAGATTTCAATTATTCAGTGGTGTATTTCAACTCGAGCTTGGTAATTGAGCTAGTGATTTCTGAAACAGAAAGGTTACTGGATCAATGATCTGTGATAGCCAAAATTGACGTGGAGAAGACCCAAAAATGGGAAACATTGGGTGGAGTACTTAAAGGAATTCAAGGTACAATTAAAGAAAGAACTACAATGAGCGAATCTGAACAAATCAACTGGATAAGAGTAATTGAGACACTTGGTCAGGGATCTAGACAGGAGAAACAAGCATGGTAGCCTAATAGAGCAAGTCCCTAAGAGACTGCAGCTGACCCTTTCACTTGTGTCATGGAACATTAGAGGTTTTGCTAGACTATTTTCTAGCACGCTGGTAACAGATCAGATGAAGGACTCCATAGTATGCCTTCAGGAAACATCTGCAATGGATGCCCTAATGTGGGATGGATACACATGTTTCTAACAAATGGCGGTGAGATCCGATGTAGGTTGACTATCGGGTGCTTTATGTGTATTCATCAAACAGGGGATAGGGATTACTGGAACTAGAGTTCCCACTGCACAGGAAGGTGTTCTTGTGATCCTAGTAAATGTACAACACAATCAGATATGCAAGCCTTTTTATTAAAAATATATACTGGCTTAACACACATTGTGACATTGAGCTGATGATGGGACCTTAGATGGGACCATAGAAACACAAAAAATGGAAAGTCCAAATATGGAAATTCTAATGGTTGGTGATTTTAATTCGCACTGTTTTCCCCATACCTGCCAACTGGATGGGGAGTGGAGGAATTACTCACCATATGCATTATTACAGACCATGCAAGGCACAAGATGGAGAGAGTATTTTGAAAGCTGGGAAATGATGATTATGAACAGGAATATATCAGGCGATTTGCTGGCTAAACCCACATGGCACAGAAGAGACTGCCTGTCTTGGCTAGATTATGCTATTGCCTCAGCGGGAGAAGCCCAAGCTGTTACAAGTTTAGAAATATTCTCCAGCCCAGAAAGTGATCATGTTAAATTAAAAATACAACTAAACTTTAGTATTGCCATACCATCCACAACCTACTGTAAAAATGTGGCTTTGAACATAAAAAAAATAGACTAGGCTGGAATCTGAAAGGGACAGAGCAATTGAACATCCTAATAAGAGATTATTGCTCCTCAACTACACTTGAGATAAAAATGATGGAACTACGAGTAGAGACCTTCCCAATCTTTATAGCAGAGAAAATGACATCATGTGCCCAGTCTAATTCACAAGGTGTACAATTTCATCGGTCACATGCCTACGTAGAAGAGATACAAAAAAAGAAATGAGAAAATGGATAAGAGAAATAAAAAATTCCATAACCACAGAAGCAATTAAAAATGTTAAAATGAAAAAAGTCAAACAGATATTCAAAAATTGGATGAAACGTAACAGATACCTCCTTTTACAGAGATATAGCAAACTAATGCTTAAAACATTAGTGACTAAAATACTAGACATTTCTGGACATTAACAAATCAAAACAATGTGAAGAATGAACAAGCAGTTCATAGCCCAATTCGTGAGGAGAGTTGAGTCAGATATTACTCTAAACTGTATAGTGGCCCGCTTGTGAACCATATTGAACAACATAAAATAAACTGGGCGCCCGATGTCTCATTAGAGACTCTTGAAGACATCTTAAAAGCTGGATCTAATTCTCGAGCTCCAGTGACAAACGGTTTATGCAATCTTATATTAAAGTAAGAACCAACAGCATGGGCAAAAATACTTCAAACTCTTTTCTCTAACATCTTGCAAACTAAAAACATTCCAACTGCGTGGTCTTTATCAATAATAGTCCGAATATTTAAAAAAGGAAATCGAGACAATGCCATAAATTATCGTCCCATTGCATTAATGGAAATCGAGTGCAAAATCTTTGCCAGATGTCTTTTGAAAGAAATAGAAGAGTTTTTAAAAGATCACAATATTTTATCAAAATTTCAGACGGGATTCAGGCGCGGAATAGGGACTGATGCAAGCAGTCTCCACATCCAATCCCTAATCAATCAGGCATGTACGATAGAAGGGGATCCGCTTTATGTGGCCAGTATAGACCTTAGTTTGGCCTTTGATTTCATTGATAGAACAATGTTGTGGAGGAAACTTACAGATTGGGGCATCCCACCTCAAATTCTTGACATGCTTATCCACTTACATACAAAAAAATTATTAAAGTAGATTGAACCATCGGGGTGACGTAACAACTGCAATTAAAACATACTGTTTAAGACAAGGATGTGTACTGGCAGCTTGCCTTCTAAATCTGTACCCGGCTGACCCGTGGGACTTCTTGGGTGGAGCAGCATTCATGTCTCCAAAAATGACGCGTAATGTTTCTGTGTCACCTCTGCAGATGATATATTTCTTCTAGACAGAACACAGATAGGGCTGCAGCGGTTGCTGGCAAAATTTGAAGAATACGATAAACTTAACAACTTAACGATTAATCCCAAGAAATCTTGCATTTTGTGTTTTAAAGGAGATAGATCTAATCAGATGACATCTCAATGAAAAATTAATGATCATCAAATCCCAGTTGTGCACTGGCACAACTACTGCAGTATCATACGGCCATCCAACCAAGAATTTGCCCACAACTATTGCAGTAGGTAGTGCTTGGTGTGCAGCTGGAGTAACATGTTTGTGGTTATTTGGTCACTGCACAAGGCTTTGTTAGAGTAGGGGAGTGCAATCTAGAAGATATTGTGATATTGCCATTGATGAAAAATAGGGTTGGCTGTCTATTTTGATATCTGCAGATGGTGTTTAAATTGGGAAGTTGCGGGCAAATTGTTGTGTGTTGGTTGTGGCCAGTGGCCAGATTCTTGGGTGCATGGCTGTATTATGCTGTTGTGGTTGTGGCCAGTCACTAGACTCTTGAGTACATGGCCGGTGGCCTTACACTTCTGTGTACAGAAATGGAAATTGGCCACTGGAAAGAACCATTACAATAATATGTGTATAGTCATTATACATACTGTATAGGCAGTGTATACTTTTTGGAACACTGTGACACAAAACCATTGAAGTGGAAATGGTACTTTACATTGATGTACCATTGCGGGCACAGATTGACTTTGTTGTACATGGTGATGCAGGAGAAATCTTTGCTTCTTCCTCTGTGAAAAAAACATAGCATAATATGTTAGGTAAGGTACTTCACAATGTCGCATTGCACACAATCTCACATATTCATGTACTTTTTAGACCCTCATAATTAGTACATTACAAGTACTATGCTTCAAACAACATTACTGTGCGTTTTCCACAGTTGCTGTGTTTGGTTGCATAATCATTGGGTCTGTGGAAAAAAAATCCATGTAGGATTTTAAAAAACCTATTACACTCATTTGACGTTATGTGTCACACTATGTTTGTTTGAAGTGTTCACTACTTATAGAAATGTTTTAAGATCCACAAATAAGTGCATTTTCTGTTACAAGCAGTGTTGCAGTAGGAGGAATTTAAATGGTGTATGTGTTTTGCTTTTTAAAAGTGCTGGTGGTATAGCTCTAGTTACATACCAGTTGGCGTATTCTGTTCATAATTTTTCAATTTTTAAGAATATCCTTTGATGCAGTTTGATTCCTTTTGGTACATTCTAACGGCCTCATCATGAGTTGGGCAGTAGCCGTTAAATGTGGCGTTAACGCTATTACCGCAACCTTTAAGGGTCAGCCCAAACATGAGTCTGGCGTCACTTACCCCCAGCTCCAAGTTGGGAGTAAATGCGCCAGACAATTACAATTTTCGGGCGCAATTAGCACGGCGCTATTAGCGTCACTAATTGCGCCAAAAAGGCCCCATTGGGTCCAATGGACCCAATAATACCCATTACCGCCCAACCCTTGATCCGGACCGGGTGGCGGTAACAATATTAGCGCCGGTGGTATCCTGGCAGTAATACCACTGGGATACCGCCCAACTCGTGATGAGGCCCTGAGTATTTTACTATTGGAAACTAATATTGTAGTACTATGGGTGCAGTTAGATACCAGTTGGCATATTCTAACTGCTGATAGTTTTACAGTTTTCAAGGGTATGTTTTAAAGCACTTTCATTCCTGATGGTGAATTTTAACTGTTTCACTATTGGAAGTAATATTGCAGTACTATGGGTGTAGTCAGACCAGTTGGTGTATTCTGACTGTTGATAGTTTAAGAGTCTTGAAAGATATGTTTTGAAGCACTTTCATTCTTGCTGGTGGATTTTAACTTTTCCACTATTGGAAACTAATATTGCAGTGTTATGGGTGCAGTTAGACAGCAGTTGGCGTATTCTAATGGTTGATAGTTTTAGAGGTTAGTGACTAAAGTTTGTTGACCCTCATAATCAGTACATTTTAAGTACTATGGGTGAAACAATATTAGTGCATGTTTTGCACAGTCGTTGTTTCTGTGTGCATAATCATTGGATCATTGGGGAAAATACTGTATAGCATTATCAAAAATGTACATGTACATATGTTGACATATTGAAACTGTTTTCCATTTCACAAACAGCATTGTAGCGCTATGGATGTTATATACCAGTTGGTGGATGTTCATTTTTTATACTTTTACAGTTCAGATGGGTGTTTTTTTTTAGCACTTATATACCTGTTGGTGTCTATTGTGCACTAACTTATGATAGTGTTACAGGTGAGTGACTACATTTAGGTTTAAGGAATATTAAGTAGGCATTCCTTAGATTTGCTGGTAATCTATGTTTTCGAGTAATGGAAGTGTCATTGCAATCAAACCAACCACATCTTTTTTTAATGTATGCAGTATAGTGACCTGCAGTGGTTATGGCACCAGTGTGGTAGATTATGCCTACTGTTGTGAAGGTTTTCTTGCCAACAAATACTTGCCCATGTGTGAAGCTAGTAAGCTTGAAGTTGTTTTTGGTTTCATCTGCGTTATACCTCAAAAGCATTACTATTACATATTGGCTATGTGAGTTTATGTGTAAGGTGGAACGATTGTCTGAATTGCAAACAGTACATAATATGCCATGATTTGCATTTTGCACCAGCTGCTGAAATGTAATGGATTCACAATTAGGTATAGATACATACACAAATCGTTCATTAGGGACTTGCTTCTGTGCAACATGGTTGCGGAAAGTGCATGTATGTTTCCACATATATGAAATCAGGAATATGGCCCTCATTAGGACTCCGGCGCTAAACCATGGTGCTATTAGCACCATGGTCCATGGCGGAGTCAGCCATGGAGAAAGGGGGAATTACCACCCCATTCCAAGGTTGGCGGGGCGGTAATTCCCCCTTTCTCCATGGCCCTTCCCCATTCCCATTTTTGCCCCATAGGGCTCGATGGGAATGGGGAAGGTGGAAATTACGGTACCACAAATTGCGGTACCGTAATTGTCATCAAGGTCCCTTTGCGGGTCCCTACTTTAACGGCTGGTCCAGACCAGCCGTCAAGGTCGGGAGCCGCAAAGGGACCTCGTAGTAAGACGTTAAGGGGTTAACGGCGCCGCAGCCTTTTACGGCGCTGTTAACCCCGTAACGCCAGGGTCCTAATGAGGGCCTATGTCATTTATAGGTATGTTTTGCTTTCTAGTACTTGCTGTAAGTACATTAGAAATTCTTGTGGATCTTCCTGTGTGTTTATGGTGAATCTTACCATGCCCGCACAGTAGTCCAATTCTTGCCTTATTCCTGAGACACTAAGTTTTGTCAGGATTGTTTGTTGCATTTCTATGAAGGAGGAGCATTTGCAAACACAACTGGTCTGAGCCGTTCAAGTTAATGTTTTGAACAATTGAAGGCAATTCGAACGGAAGATTGATTGCTACATTTGCAAACCAATTTACACCAGTTGTGTTGGAACATTTAAATGGACCAGAGAGTTCTGTGTCTGTGTCATTTGCTGGACCTCCACTTGTTTTTTAGAAGACATATTTCTCTTTGTTTGTGCTGTTGGATGTGCACTTGCGTTTGCACTACATAGTTTTGTGGTTGTGCTACTTGATGGAGTAGCAGGTGCTTTCACTTTCTTTAGTGGTACTGTTGGGAGATCTCTTATAATTTCTGTTTATATTACTTTTCTTTTAAACAAGTTTTCCTTTTTTAGGAACAGGGTACATATCGAGATGGGGTGTGTAGAGTGCACATAGTCCGTTGTACTCCACGATGCAAGGAATGTCAGCCTTGACTTTGTTTGTATCAAAATTGACTAGAAATAGTCCTTCGAGTGTATGTAGACGTGACAGTGCTACGTAACTCATACCTTCTTTAACCCTTTAAGTGCCATGGGTATTTCTCCCCAGTGCCAGAGCCTTTTTTGGTGATTTTGGTATGTGGCCATTCAATGGCTTGTAACTTTTTGTTACATGAGACATCTCGGCCAAATTTGGCTCCTTTTTTTACCACATGTAGGCGGTCGTAACGCCACCCAGGAATCCCAGGTTGCTGTAGGGGGGTGAGAGAAAATAAGGAAAAAGTGCGAAAATTTTGGGTTTTTTAAAAAAATGCCAATAAAATGATGTACAAAGAAGCCTGTGTTTTTTTCCTTGTAAGAGCTAGGAACAAATGGTTTGTTGTGCTGAGTTCCCCAATGTGATGGCTTTCAGCAACAGGTTGAGTGGAAATGGAAAAAAATTATTTTGATGGGGTTATCAACCGTTTTGTGAGAGGTAGGCGATTTTTGCCATTTTTGTCAATTGGACATGCATGGACGGAATGGAAGAAAAGGGCAGGAAAGCCAAATTGGAGGACAGAAAGGCATATATTTCTGAAAAGTAGACAAAATTCCAAGTTTAGGAAGGGGTGATTTGCATAGGTCAGGCAACAACTAGGTAGGGGAAACTGCCATCGAATGGGGGAAAAGCGGGAAAATGACTGAAAAAAAAAGTATGTGTTGGACATGGTTGGCTTGGTACGGCAATGGCTTCTATGAATTTTGAGAAAAGCAATGCTCCGCTACATTCCCCCGACTCTTGCAGTTAGGAGAGCATACCATTTTGTAGTGTTTTTACAAAACAAGCAATACCACAAGCCAAACACTGAGCCATGGTACACAAGAGTTTTACGCTCACGGCCTGACCAGACGCACTTAGCATGTGAAAATTGGGAAAACCAATGTGGTGAGGAACGGTAGCCATACATTTTTTGAAAGAGCACAGGCAGACCTTTTCAAGGGTAGGTGACTTGTGCAGGTTACAAAAGTGTATGGTGGCTAAAGCAGCAACTAAATGTAGGTCACATTTGGGAAAAGAAAGGGTTGTGAGACAAAGGGCACCAGCAAATGGGTCAAAACGTTATGAAAACCACACAAACACAACACATGGCCTACCGTCCCGCGTTCCCACAGGTGTACCCATTGAAAACGGTACCCCACATGTGTGGGTGCACCTACCTGGCCGCCAAGGGGAAAGCCTAAAACACAAGTAACCCCAAGTGTGTTTTCAGAGCGAAATCTCAGACATTCTGCCGACCAGCACAACGTACAGATATGGGCCTCGGGTGTCCAAGCCACTGAGGAAAACAGGGAACCCCATGCATTTCCGAAAAGAGGACACCAGTGGGAATCCGCAGAGGTATGATTTGCGCACATCGCCCCAGAATTTTTTACCCAGACAGCCCCGCAAAGTCCGAAATGTCGGGAAAAAAACACTTTTCCTGCACATTTCGCTCGATGCACCCATCGAAACACGCCCCCAACAACACATGGCCTACCGTCACGCGTTCCCACAGGTGTCCCGATGAAAATGGTACCTCACATGTGTGGGTGCACCTACCTGGCCGCCAAGGGGAAAGCCTAAAACACAAGTAACCCCAAGTCTGTTTTCAGAGGGAAATCTCAGACATTCTGCCGACCGGCACAACGTACAGATATGGGCCTTGGGTGTCCAAGCCACCGAGGAAAACAGGGAACCCCATGCATTTTCGAAAAGAGGACACCCGTGGGAATCCGCAGAGGTATGATTTGCGCACATCGCCCCAGATTTTTGTACCCAGACACCCCTGCAAAGTCCAAAATGTGGGGAAAAAAACGCTTTTTCCGCACATTTCGCTCGACGCACCCATCGAAACACGCCCCCAACAACACATGGCCTACCGTCACGCGTTCCCACAGGTGTCCCGATGAAAACGGTACCTCATGTGTGGGTGCACCTACCTGGCCGCCAAGGGGAAAGCCTAAAACACAAGTAACCCCAAGTCTGTTTTCAGAGGGAAATCTCAGACATTCTGCCGACTGGCACAACGTACAGATATGGGCCTCGGGTGTCCAAGCCACCGAGGAAAACAGGGAACCCCATGCATTTTCGAAAAGAGGACACCCGTGGGAATCCGCAGAGGTATGATTTGCGCACATCGGCCCAGATTGTTTTACCCAGACACCCCTGCAAAGTCCGAAAAGTGGTGAAAAAAACGCTTTTTCCGCACATTTCGCTCGACGCACCCATCAAAACACGGCTCCAACAACACATGGCCTACCGGCACGCGTTCCCACAGGTGTCCCGATGAAAACGGTACCTCACATGTGTGGGTGCACATACCTGGCCGCCAAGGGGAAAGCCTAAAACACAAGTAACCCCAAGTCTGTTTTCAGAGGTAAATCTCAGACATTCTGCCGACCGGCACAACGTACAGATATGGGCCTCGGGTGTCCAAGCCACCAAGGAAAACAGGGAACCCCATGCATTTTCGAAAAGAGGACACCCGTGGGAATCCACAGATGTATGATTTGCGCACATCGGCCCAGATTTTTTTACCCAGACACCCCTGCAAAGTCCGAAATGTGGGGAAAAAACGCTTTTTCCGCACATTTCACTCGACGCACCCATCGAAACACGCCTCCAACAACACATGGCCTACCGTCACGCGTTCCCACAGCTGTCCCGATGAAAACGGTACCTCACATGTGTGGGTGCACCTACCTGGCCGCCAAGGGGAAAGCCTAAAACACAAGTAACCCCAAGTGTGTTTTCAGAGCGAAATCTCAGACATTCTGCCGACCGGCACAACGTACAGATATGGGCCTCGGGTGTCCAAGCCACCGAGGAAGACAGGGAACCCCATGCATTTCCGAAAAGAGGACACCCGTGGGAATCCGCAGAGGTATGATTTGCGCACATCGCCCCAGAATTTTTTACCCAGACACCCCTGCAAAGTTCGAAATGTGGGGAAAAAAATGCTTTTTCCGCACATTTCGCTCGACGCACCCATCGAAACACGCCCCCAACAACACATAGCCTACCGTCACGCGTTCCCACAGGTGTCCCGATGAAAACGGTACCTCACATGTGTGGGTGCACCTACCTGGCCGCCAAGGGGAAAGCCTAAAACACAAGTAACCCCAAGCCTGTTTTCAGAGGGAAATCTCAGACATTCTGCCGACCGGCACAACGTACAGATATGGGCCTCGGGTGTCCAAGCCACCAAGGAAAACAGGGAACCCCATGCATTTTCGAAAAGAGGACACCCGTGGGAATCCGCAGATATATGATTTGCGCACATCGCCCCAGATTTTTTTACCCAGACACCCCTGCAAAGTCCGAAATGTGGGGAAAAAAACGCTTTTTCCGCACATTTCGCTCGACTCACCCATAGAAACACGCCCCCAACAACACATGGCCTACCGTCACGCGTTCCCACAGGTGTCCCGATGAAAACGGTACCTCACATGTGTGGGTGCACCTACCTGGTCGCCAAGGGGAAAGCCTAAAACACAAGTAACCCCAAGTCTGTTTTCAGAGGGAAATCTCAGACATTCTGCCGACCGGCACAACGTACAGATATGGGCCTCGGGTGTCCAAGCCACAGAGGAAAACAGGGAACCCCATGCATTTTCGAAAAGAGGACACCCGTGGGAATCCGCAGAGGTTTGATTTGGGAACATCGCCCCAGATTTTTTTACCCAGACACCCCTGCAAAGTCCGAAATGTGGGGAAAAAAACGCTTTTTCCGCACATTTTGCTCGACGCACCCATCAAAACACGCCCCCAACAACACATGGCCTACCGTCACGCGTTCCCACAGGTGTCCCGATGAAAACGGTACCTCACATGTGTGGGTGCACCTACCTGGCCGCTAAGGGGAAAGCCTAAAACACAAGTAACCCCAAGTCTGTTTTCAGAGGGAAATCTCAGACATTCTGCCGACCGGCACAACGTACAGATATGGGCCTCGGGTGTCCAAGCCACCGAGGAAAACATGGAACCCCATGCATTTTCGAAAAGAGGACACCCGTGGGAATCCGCAGAGGTATGATTTGCGCACATCGCCCCAGATTTCTTTACCCAGACACCCCTGCAAAGTCCGAAATGTGGGGAAAAAAAAGCTTTTTCTGCACATTTCGCTCGACGCACCCATCGAAACACGCCCCCAACAACACATGGCCTACCGTCACGCGTTCCCACAGGTGTCCCGATGAAAACGGTACCTCACATGTGTGGGTGCACCTACCTGGCCGCCAAGGGGAAAGCCTAAAACACAAGTAACCCCAAGTCTGTTTTCAGAGGGAAATCTCAGACATTCTGCCGACCGGCACAACGTACAGATATGGGACTCGGGTGTCCAAGCCACCGAGGAAAACAGGGAACCCCATGCATTTTCGAAAAGAGGACACCCGTGGGAATCCGCAGAGGTATGATTTGCGCACATCGCCCCAGATTTTTTTACCCAGACACCCCTGCAAAGTCCGAAATGTGGGGAAAAAACGATTTTTCCGCACATTTCGCTCGACGCACCCATCGAAACACGCCTCCAACAACACATGACCTACCGTCACGCGTTCCCACAGGTGTCCCGATGAAAACAGTACCTCACATGTGTGGGTGCACCTACCTGGCCGCCAAGGGGAAAGCCTAAAACACGAGTAACCCCAAGTCTGTTTTCAGAGGGAAATCTCAGACATTCTGCCGACCGGCACAACGTACAGATATGGGCCTCGGGTGTCCAAGCCACCAAGGAAAACAGGGAACCCCATGCATTTTCGAAAAGAGGACACCCGTGGGAATCCGCAGAGGTATGATTTGCGCACATCGCCCCAGATTTTTTTACCCAGACACCCCTGCAAAGTCCGAAATGTGGGGAAAAAAATGCTTTTTCCGCACATTTCGCTCGACGCACCCATCGAAACACGCCCCCAACAACACATGGCCTACCGTCACACGTTCCCACAGGTGTCCCGATGAAAACGGTACTTCACATGTGTGGGTGCACCTACCTGGCCGCCAAGGGGAAAGCCTAAAACACAAGTAACCCCAAGTCTGTTTTCAGAGGGAAATCTCAGACATTCTGCCGACCGGCACAACGTACAGATATGGGCCTCGGGTGTCCAAGCCACCGAGGAAAACAGGGAACCCCATGCATTTTCGAAAAGAGGACACCCGTGGGAATCCGCAGAGGTATGATTTGCGCACATAGCCCCAGATTTCTTTACCCAGACACCCCTGCAAAGTCCGAAATGTTGGGAAAAAAACGCTTTTTCCGCACATTTCGCTCGACGCACCCATCGAAACACGCCCCAACAACACATGGCCTACCGTCACGCGTTCCCACAGGTGTCCCGATGAAAACGGTACCTCATATGTGTGGGTGCACCTACCTGGCCGCCAAGGGGAAAGCCTAAAACACAAGTAACCCCAAGTCTGTTTTCAGAGGGAAATCGCAGACATTCTGCCGACCGGCACAACGTACAGATATGGGCCTCGGGTGTCCAAGCCAAAAAAGGAAAACAGGGAACCCCATGCATTTTCGAAAAGAGGACACCCGTGGGAATCCGCAGAGGTATGATTTGCGCACATCGCCCCAGATTTTTTTACCCAGACACCCCTGCAAAGTCCGAAATGTGGCGAAAAAAATGCTTTTTCCGCACATTTCGGTCGACGCACCCATCGAAACACGCCCCCAACAACACATGGCCTACCGTCACGCGTTCCTACAGGTGTCCCGATGAAAACGGTACCTCACATGTGTGGGTGCACCTACCTGGCCGCCAAGGGGAAAGCCTAAAACACAAGTAACCCCAAGTCTGTTTTCAGAGGGAAATCTCAGACATTCTGCCGACCGGCACAACATACAGATATGGGCCTAGGGTGTCCAAGCCACCGAGGAAAACAGGGAACCCCATGCATTTTCGAAAAGAGGACACCCGTGGGAATCCACAGAGGTATGATTTGCGCACATCGCCCCAGATTTTTTTACCCAGACACCCCTGCAAAGTCCGAAATGTGGGGAAAAAAACGCTTTTTCCGCACATTTCGCTCGATGCACCCATCGAAACACGCCCCCAACAACACATGGCCTACCGTCACGCGTTCCCACAGGTGTCCTGATGAAAACAGTACCTCACATGTGTGGGTGCACCTACCTGGCCGCCCAGGGGAAAGCCTAAAACACAAGTAACCCCAAGTCTGTTTTCAGAGGGAAATCTCAGACATTCTGCCGACCGGCACAACGTACAGATATGGGCCTCGGGTGTCCAAGCCACCGAGGAAAACAGGGAACCCCATGCATTTTCAAAAAGAGGACACCCGTGGGAATCCGCAGAGGTATGATTTGCGCACATCGCCCCAGATTTTTTTACCCAGACACCCCTGCAAAGTCCGAAATTTGGGGAAAAAAATGCTTTTTCCGCACATTTTGCTCGACGCACCCATCGAAACACGCCCCCAACAACACATGGCCTACCGTCACGCGTTCCCACAGGTGTCCCGATGAAAACGGTACCTCACATGTGTGGGTGCACCTACCTGGCTGCCAAGGGGAAAGCCTAAAACACAAGTAACCCCAAGTCTGTTTTCCGAGGGAAATCTCAGACATTCTGCCGACCGGCACAACGTACAGATAGGGGCCTCGGGTGTCCAAGCCACCAAGGAAAACAGGGAACCCCATGCATTTTCGAAAAGAGGACACCCGTGGGAATCCACAGAGGTATGATTTGCGCACATCGCCTCAGATTTTTTTACCCAGACACCCCTGCAAAGTCCGAAATGTGGGGAAAAAAACGCTTTTTCCACACATTTCGCTCGACGCACCCTTAGAAACACGCCCCCAACAACACATGGCCTACCGTCACGCGTTCCCACAGGTGTCCCGATGAAAACGGTACCTCACATGTGTGGGTGCACCTACCTGGTCGCCAAGGGGAAAGACTAAAACACAAGTAACCCCAAGTCTGTTTTCAGAGGGAAATCTCAGACATTCTGCCGACCGGCACAACGTACAGATATGGGCCTCGGGTGTCCAAGCCACCGAGGAAAACAGGGAACCCCATGCATTTTCGAAAAAGAGGACACCCGTGGGAATCTGCAGAGGTATGATTTGCGCACATCGCCCCAGATTTTTTTACCCAGACACCGCTGCAAAGTCCGATATGTGGGGAAAAAAACGATTTTTCCGCATGTTTCGCTCGACGCACCCATAGAAACACGCCCCCAACAACACATGGCCTACCGTCACGCGTTCCCACAGGTGTCCCAATGAAAACGGTACCTCACATGTGTGGGTGCACCTACCTGGTCGCCAAGGGGAAAGCCTAAAACACAAGTAACCCCAAGTCTGTTTTCAGAGGGAAATCTCAGACATTCTGCCGACCGGCACAACGTACAGATATGGGCCTCGGGTGTCCAAGCCACCAAGGAAAACAGGGAACCCCATGCATTTTTTCGAAAAGAGGACACCCGTGGGAATCCGCAGAGGTATGATTTGCGCACATCGCCCCAGATTTTTTTACCCAGACACCCCTGCAAAGTCCAAAATGTGGGGAAAAACGCTTTTTCCGCACATTTCGCTCGACGCACCCATCGAAACACGCCCCCAACAACACATGGCCTACCGTCACGCGTTCCCACAGGTGTCCCGATGAAAACGGTACCTCAGATGTGTGGGTGCACCTACCTGGCCGCCAAGGGGAAAGCCTAAAACACAAGTAACCCCAAGTCTGTTTTCAGAGGGAAATCTCAGACATTCTGCTGACCGGCACAACGTACACATATGGGCCTCCGGTGTCCAAGCCACCGAGGAAAACAGGGAACCCCATGCATTTTCGAAAAGAGGACACCCGTGGGTATCGACAGAGATATGATTTGCGCACATCGCCCCAGATTTTTTTACCCAAACACCCCTGCGAAGTCCGAAATGTGGGGAAAAAAACGCTTTTTCCGCACATTTCGGTCGACGCACCCATCGAAACACGCCCCCAAGAACACATGGCCTACCGTCACGCGTTCCCACAGGTGTCCCGATGAAAACGGTACCTCACATGTGTGGGTGCACCTACCTGGCCGCCAAGGGGAAAGCCTAAACCACAATTAACCCCAAGTCTGTTTTCAGAGGGAAATCTCAGACAGTCTGCCGACCGGCACAACGTACAGATATGGGCCTCAGGTGTCCAAACCACCGAGGAAAACAGGGAACCCCATGCATTTCCGAAAAGAGGACACCCGTGGGAATCCGCAGAGGTATGATTTGCGCACATCGCCCCAGAATTTTTTACCCAGACAGCCCCGCAAAGTCCGAAATGTCGGGAAAAAAACACTTTTTCTGCACATTTCGCTCGACGCACCCATCGAAACACGCCTCCAACAACACATGGCCTACTGTCACGCGTTCCCACAGATGTCCCGATGAAAACGGTACCTCACATGTGTGGGTGCACCTACCTGGCCGCCAAGGGGAAAGCCTAAAACACAAGTAACCCCAAGTCTGTTTTCAGAGGTAAATCTCAGACATTCTGCCGACCGGCACAACGTACAGATATGGGCCTCGGGTGTCCAAGCCACCAAGGAAAACAGGGAACCCCATGCATTTTCGAAAAGAGGACACCCGTGGGAATCCGCAGAGGTATGATTTGCGCACATCGCCCCAGATTTTTTTACCCAGACACCCCTGCAAAGTCCGAAATGTGGGGAAAAAAACGCTTTTTCCGCACATTTTGCTCGAAGCACCCATAGAAACACGCCCCCAACAACACATGGCCTACCGTCACGCGTTCCCACAGGTGTCCCGATGAAAACGGTACCTCACATGTGTGGGTGCACCTACCTGGTCGCCAAGGGGAAAGCCTAAAACACAAGTAACCCCAAGTCTGTTTTCAGAGGGAAATCTCAGACATTCTGCCGACCGGCACAACGTACAGATATGGGCCTCGGGTGTCCAAGCCACCGAGGAAAACAGGGAACCCCATGCATTTTCGAAAAGAGGACACCCGTGGGAATCCGCAGAGGTATGATTTGCGCACATCGCCCCAGATTTTTTTACCCAGACACCCCTGCAAAGTCCGAAATGTGGGGAAAAAACGCTTTTTCCGCACATTTCGCTCGACGCACCCATCGAAACACGCCCCCAACAACACATGGCCTACCGTCACGCGTTCCCACAGGTGTCCCGATGAAAACGGTACCTCACATGTGTGGGTGCACCTACCTGGCCGCCAAGGGGAAAGCCTAAAACACAAGTAACCCCAAGTCTGTTTTCAGAGGGAAATCTCAGACATTCTGCCGACCGGCACAACGTACAGATATGGGCCTCGGGTGTCCAAGCCACCGAGGAAAACAGGGAACCCCATGCATTTTCGAAAAGAGGACACCCGTGGGAATGCGCAGAGGTATGATTTGCGTACATCGCCCCAGATTTTTTTACCCAGACACCCCTGCAAAGTCCGAAATGTGGGGGAAAAAACGCTTTTTCCGCACATTTCGCTCGACGCACCCATTGAAACACGCCCCCAACAACACATGGCCTACCGTCACGTGTTCCCACAAGTGTCCCGATGAAAACGGTACCTCACATGTGTGGGTGCACCGACCTGGCCGCCAAGGGGAAAGCCTAAAACACAAGTAACCCCAAGTCTGTTTTCAGAGGGAAATCTCAGACATTCTGCCGACCGGCACAACGTACAGATATGGGCCTCGGGTGTCCAAGCCACCAAGGAAAACAGGGAACCCCATGCATTTTTTTGAAAAGAGGACACCCGTGGGAATCCGCAGAGGTATGATTTGCGCACATCGCCTCAGATTTTTTTACCCAGACACCCCTGCAAAGTCCGAAATGTGGGGTAAAAAACGCTTTTTCCACACATTTCGCTCGACGCACCCATAGAAACACGCCCCCAACAACACATGGCCTACCGTCACGCGTTCCCACAGGTGTCCCGATGAAAACGGTACCTCACATGTGTGGGTGCACCTACCTGGTCGCCAAGGGGAAAGACTAAAACACAAGTAACCCCAAGTCTGTTTTCAGAGGGAAATCTCAGACATTCTGCCGACCGGCACAACGTACAGATATGGGCCTCGGGTGTCCAAGCCACCGAGGAAAACAGGGAACCCCATGCATTTTCGAAAAAGAGGACACCCGTGGGAATCTGCAGAGGTATGATTTGCGCACATCGCCCCAGATTTTTTTACCCAGACACCCCTGCAAAGTCCGATATGTGGGGAAAAAAACGATTTTTCCGCATGTTTCGCTCGACGCACCCATAGAAACACGCCCCCAACAACACATGGCCTACCGTCACGCGTTCCCACAGGTGTCCCAATGAAAACGGTACCTCACATGTGTGGGTGCACCTACCTGGTCGCCAAGGGGAAAGCCTAAAACACAAGTAACCCCAAGTCTGTTTCCAGAGGGAAATCTCAGACATTCTGCCGACCGGCACAACGTACAGATATGGGCCTCGGGTGTCCAAGCCACCAAGGAAAACAGGGAACCCCATGCATTTTTTCGAAAAGAGGACACCCGTGGGAATCCGCAGAGGTATGATTTGCGCACGTCGCCCCAGATTTTTTTACCCAGACACCCCTGCAAAGTCCAAAATGTGGGGAAAAATGCTTTTTCCGCACATTTCGCTCGACGCACCCATCGAAACACGCCCCCAACAACACATGGCCTACCGTCACGCGTTCCCACAGGTGTCCCGATGAAAACGGTACCTCAGATGTGTGGGTGCACCTACCTGGCCGCCAAGGGGAAAGCCTAAAACACAAGTAACCCCAAGTCTGTTTTCAGAGGGAAATCTCAGACATTCTGCTGACCGGCACAACGTACACATATGGGCCTCCGGTGTCCAAGCCACCGAGGAAAACAGGGAACCCCATGCATTTTCGAAAAGAGGACACCCGTGGGTATCGACAGAGATATGATTTGCGCACATCGCCCTAGATTTTTTTACCCAAACACCCCTGCGAAGTCCGAAATGTGGGGAAAAAAACGCTTTTTCCGCACATTTCGGTCGACGCACCCATCGAAACACGCCCCCAAGAACACATGGCCTACCGTCACGCGTTCCCACAGGTGTCCCGATGAAAACGGTACCTCACATGTGTGGGTGCACCTACCTGGCCGCCAAGGGGAAAGCCTAAACCACAATTAACCCCAAGTCTGTTTTCAGAGGGAAATCTCAGACAGTCTGCCGACCGGCACAACGTACAGATATGGGCCTCAGGTGTCCAAACCACCGAGGAAAACAGGGAACCCCATGCATTTCCGAAAAGAGGACACCCGTGGGAATCCGCAGAGGTATGATTTGCGCACATCGCCCCAGAATTTTTTACCCAGACAGCCCCGCAAAGTCCGAAATGTCGGGAAAAAAACACTTTTTCTGCACATTTCGCTCGACGCACCCATCAAAACACGCCTCCAACAACACATGGCCTACTGTCATGCGTTCCCACAGATGTCCCGATGAAAACGGTACCTCACATGTGTGGGTGCACCTACCTGGCCGCCAAGGGGAAAGCATAAAACACAAGTAACCCCAAGTCTGTTTTCAGAGGTAAATCTCAGACATTCTGCCGACCGGCACAACGTACAGATATGGGCCTCGGGTGTCCAAGCCACCAAGGAAAACAGGGAACCCCATGCATTTTCGAAAAGAGGACACCCGTGGGAATCCGCAGAGGTATGATTTGCGCACATCGCCCCAGATTTTTTTACCCAGACACCCCTGCAAAGTCCGAAATGTGGGGAAAAAAACGCTTTTTCCGCACATTTTGCTCGAAGCACCCATAGAAACATGCCCCCAACAACACATGGCCTACCGTCACGCGTTCCCACAGGTGTCCCGATGAAAACGGTACCTCACATGTGTGGGTGCACCTACCTGGTCACCAAGGGGAAAGCCTAAAACACAAGTAACCCCAAGTCTGTTTTCAGAGGGAAATCTCAGACATTCTGCCGACCGGCACAACGTACAGATATGGGCCTCGGGTGTCCAAGCCACCGAGGAAAACAGGGAACCCCATGCATTTTCGAAAAGAGGACACCCGTGGGAATCCGCAGAGGTATGATTTGCGCACATCGCCCCAGATTTTTTTACCCAGACACCCCTGCAAAGTCCGAAATGTGGGGAAAAAACGCTTTTTCCGCACATTTCGCTCGACGCACCCATCGAAACACGCCCCCAACAACACATGGCCTACCGTCACGCGTTCCCACAGGTGTCCCGATGAAAACGGTACCTCACATGTGTGGGTGCACCTACCTGGCCGCCAAGGGGAAAGCCTAAAACACAAGTAACCCCAAGTCTGTTTTCAGAGGGAAATCTCAGACATTCTGCCGACCGGCACAACGTACAGATATGGGCCTCGGGTGTCCAAGCCACCAAGGAAAACAGGGAACCCCATGCATTTTCGAAAAGAGGACACCCGTGGGAATCCGCAGAGGTATGATTTGCGCACATAGCCCCAGATTTCTTTACCCAGACACCCCTGAAAAGTCCGAAATGTTGGGAAAAAAACGCTTTTTCCGCACATTTCGCTCGACGCACCCATCGAAACACGCCCCCAACAACACATGGCCTACCGTCACGCGTTCCCACAGGTGTCCCGATGAAAACGGTGCCTCATATGTGTGGGTGCACCTACCTGGCCGCCAAGGGGAAAGCCTAAAACACAAGTAACCCCAAGGCTGTTTTCAGAGGGAAATCGCAGACATTCTGCCGACCGGCACAACGTACAGATATGGGCCTCGGGTGTCCAAGCCACCAAGGAAAACAGGGAACCCCATGCATTTTCGAAAAGAGGACACCCGTGGGAATCCGCAGAGGTATGATTTGCGCACATCGCCCCAGATTTTTTTACCCAGACACCCCTGCAAAGTCCGAAATGTGGCGAAAAAAACGCTTTTTCCGCACATTTCGGTCGACGCACCCATCGAAACACGCCCCCAACAACACATGGCCTACCGTCACGCGTTCCTACAGGTGTCCCGATGAAAACGGTACCTCACATGTGTGGGTGCACCTACCTGGCCGCCAAGGGGAAAGCCTAAAACACAAGTAACCCCAAGTCTGTTTTCAGAGGGAAATCTCAGACATTCTGCCGACCGGCACAACGTACAGATATGGGCCTCGGGTGTCCAAGCCACCGAGGAAAACAGGGAACTCCATGCATTTTCGAAAAGAGGACACCCGTGGGAATCCACAGAGGTATGATTTGCGCACATCGCCCCAGATTTTTTTACCCAGACACCCCTGCAAATTCCGAAATGTGGGGAAAAAATGCTTTTTCCGCACATTTCGCTCGACGCACCCATCGAAACACGCCCCCAACAACACATGGCCTACCATCACGCGTTCCCACAGGTGTCCCGATGAAAACGGTACCTCACATGTGTGGGTGCACCTACCTGGCCGCCAAGGGGAAAGCCTAAAACACAAGTAACCCCAAGTCTGTTTTCAGAGGGAAATCTCAGACATTCTGCCGACCGGCACAACGTACAGATAGGGGCCTCGGGCGTCCAAGCCACCAAGGAAAACAGGGAACCCCATGCATTTTCGAAAAGAGGACACCCGTGGGAATCCGCAGAGGTATGATTTGCGCACATCGCCCCAGATTTTTTTAACCAGACACCCCTGCAAAGTCCGAAATGTGGGGAAAAAAACGCTTTTTCCACACATTTTGCACGACGCACCCATAGAAACACGCCCCCAACAACACATGGCCTACCGTCACGCGTTCCCACAGGTGTCCCGATGAAAACGGTACCTCACATGTGTGGGTGCACCTACCTGGTCGCCAAGGGGAAAGCCTAAAACACAAGTAACCCCAAGTTTGTTTTCAGAGGGAAATCTCAGACATTCTGCCGACCGGCACAACGTACAGATATGGCCCTCGGGTGTCCAAGCCACCGAGGAAAACAGGGAACCCCATGCATTTTCGAAAAGAGGACACCCGTGGGTATCCACAGAGATATGATTTGCGCACATCGCCCCAGATTTTTTTACCCAGACACCCCTGCAAAGTCCGAAATGTGGGGAAAAAAACGCTTTTTCTGCACATTTCGCTCAACGCACCCATCGAAAAACGCCCCCAACAACACATGGCCTACTGTCACGCGTTCCCACAGGTGTCCCGATGAAAACGGTATCTCACATGTGTGGGTGCACCTACCTGGCCGCCAAGGGGAAAGCCTAAAACACGAGTAACCCCAAGTCTGTTTTCAGAGGGAAATCTCAGACATTCTGCCGACCGGCACAACGTACAGATATGGGCCTCGGGTGTCCAAGCCACAGAGGAAAACAGGGAACCCCATGCATTTTCGAAAAGAGGACACCCGTGGGAATCCGCAGAGGTACGATTTGCGCACATCGCCCCAGATTTTTTTACCCAGACACCCCTGCAAAGTCCGAAATGTGGGGAAAAAAATGCTTTTTCCGCACATTTTGCTCGACGCACCCATCGAAACACGCCCCCAACAACACATGGCCTACCGTCACGCGTTCCCACAGGTGTCCCGATGAAAACGGTACCTCACATGTGTGGGTGCACCTACCTGGTCGCCAAGGGGAAAGCCTAAAACACGAGTAACCCCAAGTCTGTTTTCAGAGGGAAATCTCAGACATTCTGCCGACCGGCACAACGTACAGATATGGGCCTCGGGTGTCCAAGCCACCGAGGAAAACAGGGAACCCCATGCATTTTCGAAAAGAGGACACCCGTGGGAATCCGCAGAGGTATGATTTGCGCACATCGCCCCAGATTTTTTTACCCAGACACCCCTGCAAAGTCCGAAATGTGGGGAAAAAAACGCTTTTTCCGCACATTTTGCTCGACGCACCCATCGAAACACGCCCCCAACAACACATGGCCTACCGTCACGCGTTCCCACAGGTGTCCCGATGAAAATGGTACCTCACATGTGTGGGTGCACCTACCTGGCCGCCAAGGGGAAAGCCTAAAACACAAGTAACCCCAAGTCTGTTTTCAGAGGGAAATCTCAGACATTCTGCCGACCGGCACAATGTACAGATATGGGCCTCGGGTGTCCAAGCCACCGAGGAAAACAGGGAACCCCATGCATTTTCAAAAAGAGGACACCCGTGGGAATCCGCAGAGGTATGATTTGCGCACATCGCCCCAGATTTTTTTACCCAGACACCCCTGCAAAGTCCGAAATGTGGGGAAAAAAATGCTTTTTCCGCACATTTCGCTCGACGCACCCATCGAAACACGCCCCCAACAACACATGGCCTACCGTCACGCGTTCCCACAGGTGTCCCGATGAAAACGGTACCTCACATGTGTGGGTGCACCTACCTGGCCGCCAAGGGGAAAGCCTAAAACACAAGTAACCCCAAGTCTGTTTTCAGAGGGAAATCTCAGACATTCTGCCGACCGGCACAACGTACAGATATGGGCCTCGGGTGTCCAAGCCACCAAGGAAAACAGGGAACCCCATGCATTTTCGAAAAGAGGACACCCGTGGGAATCCGCAGAGGTAAGATTTGCGAACATCGGCCCAGATTTTTTTACCCAGACACCCCTGCAAAGTCCGAAAAGTGATGAAAAAAACGCTTTTTCCGCACATTTCGCTCGACGCACCCATCGAAACACGGCTCCAACAACACATGGCCTACCGGCACGCGTTCCCACAGGTGTCCCGATGAAAATGGTACCTCACATGTGTGGGTGCACCTACCTGGCCGCCAAGGGGAAAGCCTAAAGCACAAGTAACCCCAAGTCTGTTTTCAGAGGTAAATCTCAGACATTCTGCCGACCGGCACAACGTACAGATATGGGCCTCGGGTGTCCAAGCCACCGAGGAAAACAGGGAACCCCATGCATTTTCGAAAAGAGGACACCCGTGGGAATCCGCAGATGTATGATTTGCGCACATCGCCCCAGATTTCTTTACCCAGACACCCCTGCAAAGTCCGAAATGTGGGGAAAAAAATGCTTTTTCCGCACATTTTGCTTTTTCCGCACATTTTGCTCGACGCACCCATCGAAACACGCCCACAACAACACATGGCCTACCGTCACGCGTTCCCACAGGTGTCCCGATGAAAACGGTACCTCACATGTGTGGGTGCACCTACCTGGCCGCCAAGGGGAAAGCCTAAAACACAAGTAACCCCAAGTCTGTTTTCAGAGGGAAATCTCAGGCATTCTGCCGACCGGCACAACGTACAGATATGGGCCTCGGGTGTCCAAGCCACTGAGGAAAACAGGGAACCCCATGCATTTTCGAAAAGAGGACACCCATGGGAATCCGCAGAGGTATGATTTGCGCACATCGCCCCAGATTTTTTTTACTCAGACACCCCTGGAAAGTCCGAAATGTGGGGAAAAAAATGCTTTTTCCGCACATTTCGGTCGACGCACCCATCGAAACACGCCCCCAAGAACACATGGCCTACCATCACGCGTTCCCACAGGTGTCCCGATGAAAACGGTACCTCACATGTGTGGGTGCACCTACCTGGCCGCCAAGGGGAAAGCCTAAAACACAATTAACCCCAAGTCTGTTTTCAGAGGGAAATCTCAGACATTCTGCCGACCGGCACAACGTACAGATATGGGCCTCGGGTGTCCAAGCCAACGAGGAAAACAGGGAACCCCATGCATTTTCGAAAAGAGGACACCCGTGGGTATCCACAGAGATATGATTTGCGCACATCGCCCCAGATTTTTTTACCCAGACACCCCTGCAAAGTCCGAAATGTGGGGAAAAAAACGCTTTTTCTGCACATTTCGCTCAACGCACCCATCGAAAAACGCCCCCAACAACACATGGCCTACCGTCACGCGTTCCCACAGGTGTCCCGATGAAAACGGTACCTCACATGTGTGGGTGCACCTACCTGGCCGCCAAGGGGAAAGCCTAAAACACAATTAACCCCAAGTCTGTTTTCAGAGGGAAATCTCAGACATTCTGTCGACCGGCACAACGTACAGATATGGGCCTCGGGTGTCCAAGCCACCGAGGAAAACAGGGAACCCCATGCATTTCCGAAAAGAGGACACCCGTGGGAATCCGCAGAGGTATGATTTGCGCACATCGCCCCAGAATTTTTTACCCAGACAGCCCCGCAAAGTCCGAAATGTCGGGAAAAAACACTTTTTCTGCACATTTCGCTCGACGCACCCATCGAAACACGCCTCCAACAACACATGGCCTACCGTCACGCGTTCCCACAGGTGTCCCGATGAAAACGGTACCTCACATGTGTGGGTGCACCTACCTGGCCGCCAAGGGGAAAGCCTAAAACACAAGTAACCCCAAGTCTGTTTTCAGAGGGAAATCTCAGACATTCTGCCGACCGGCACAACGTACAGATATGGGCCTCGGGTGTCCAAGCCACCAAGGAAAACAGGGAACCCCATGCATTTTCGAAAAGAGGACACCCGTGGGAATCCGCAGAGGTATGATTTGCGCACATCGCCCCAGATTTTTTTACCCAGACACCCCTGCAAAGTCCGAAATGTGGGGAAAAAAACGCTTTTTCCGCACATTTTGCCCGACGCACCCATAGAAACACGCCCCCAACAACACATGGCCTACCGTCACGCGTTCCCACAGGTGTCCCGATGAAAACGGTACCTCACATGTGTGGGTGCACCTACCTGGTCGCCAAGGGGAAAGCCTAAAACACAATTAACCCCAAGTCTGTTTTCAGAGGGAAATCTCAGACATTCTGCCAACCGGCACAACGTACAGATATGGGCCTCGAGTGTCCAAGCCACCGAGGAAAACAGGGAACCCCATGTATTTTTGAAAAGAGGACACCCGTGGGAATCCGCAGAGGTATGATTTGCGCACATCGCCCCAGATTTTTTTACCCAGACACCCCTGCAAAGTCCGAAATGTGGGGAAAAAATGCTTTTTCCGCACATTTCGCTCGACGCACCCATCGAAACACGCCCCCAACAACACATGGCCTACCGTCACGCGTTCCCACAGGTGTCCCGATGAAAACGGTACCTCACATGTGTGGGTGCACCTACCTGGCCGCCAAGGGGAAAGCCTAAAACACAAGTAACCCCAAGTCTGTTTTCAGAGGGAAATCTCAGACATTCTGCCGACCGGCACAACGTACAGATATGGGCCTCGGGTGTCCAAGCCACCGAGGAAAACAGGGAACCCCATGCATTTTCGAAAAGAGGACACCCGTGGGAATCCGCAGAGGTATGATTTGCGCACATCGCCCCAGATTTTTTTACCCAGACACCCCTGCAAAGTCCGAAATGTGGGGAAAAAAACGCTTTTTCCGCACATTTTGCTCGACGCACCCACCGAAACACGCCCCCAACAACACATGGCCTACCGTCACGCGTTCCCACAGGTGTCCCGATGAAAACGGTACCTCACATGTGTGGGTGCACCTACCTGGCCGCCAAGGGGAAAGCCTCAAACACAAGTAACCCCAAGTCTGTTTTCAGAGGGAAATCTCAGACATTCTGCCGACCGGCACAATGTACAGATATGGGCCTCGGGTGTCCAAGCCACCGAGGAAAACACGGAACCCCATGCATTTTTGAAAAGAGGACACCCGTGGGAATCCGCAGAGGTATGATTTGCGCACATCGCCCCAGATTTTTTTACCCAGACACCCCTGCAAAGTCCGAAATGTGGGGAAAAAATGCTTTTTCCGCACATTTCGCTCGACGCACCCATCGAAACACGCCTCCAAAAACACATGGCCTACCGTCACGCGTTCCCACAGGTGTCCCGATGAAAACAGTACCTCACATGTGTGGGTGCACCTACCTGGTCGCCAAGGGGAAAGCCTAAAACACAAGTAACCCCAAGTCTGTTTTCAGAGGGAAATCTCAGACATTCTGCCGACCGGCACAACGTACAGATATGGGCCTCGGGTGTCCAAGCCACCGAGGAAAACAGGGAACCCCATGCATTTTCGAAAAGAGGACACCCGTGGGAATCCGCAGAAGTATGATTTGCGCACATCGCCCCAGATTTTTTTACCCAGACACCCCTGCAAAGTCCGAAATGTGGGGAAAAAACGCTTTTTCCGGACATTTCGCTCGACGCACCCATCGAAACACGCCCCCAACAACACATGGCCTACCGTCACGCGTTCCCACAGGTGTCCCGATGAAAACGGTACCTCACATGTGTGGGTGCACCTACCTGGCCGCCAAGGGGAAAGCCTAAAACACAAGTAACCCCAAGTCTGTTTTCAGAGGGAAATCTCAGACATTCTGCCGACCGGCACAACGTACAGATATGGGCCTCGGGTGTCCAAGCCACCGAGGAAAACAGGGAACCCCATGCATTTTCGAAAAGAGGACACCCGTGGGAATGCGCAGAGGTATGATTTGCGTACATCGCCCCAGATTTTTTTACCCAGACACCCCTGCAAAGTCCGAAATGTGGGGGAAAAAACGCTTTTTCCGCACATTTCGCTCGACGCACCCATCGAAACACGCCCCCAACAACACATGGCCTACCGTCACGTGTTCCCACAAGTGTCCCGATGAAAACGGTACCTCACATGTGTGGGTGCACCGACCTGGCCGCCAAGGGGAAAGCCTAAAACACAAGTAACCCCAAGTCTGTTTTCAGAGGGAAATCTCAGACATTCTGCCGACCGGCACAACGTACAGATATGGGCCTCGGGTGTCCAAGCCACCAAGGAAAACAGGGAACCCCATGCATTTTCGAAAAGAGGACACCCGTGGGAATCCGCAGAGGTATGATTTGCGCACATAGCCCCAGATTTCTTTACCCAGACACCCCTGAAAAGTCCGAAATGTTGGGAAAAAAATGCTTTTTCCGCACATTTCGCTCGACGCACCCATCGAAACACGCCCCCAACAACACATGGCCTACCGTCACGCGTTCCCACAGGTGTCCCGATGAAAACGGTACCTCATATGTGTGGGTGCACCTACCTGGCCGCCAAGGGGAAAGCCTAAAACACAAGTAACCCCAAGGCTGTTTTCAGAGGGAAATCGCAGACATTCTGCCGACCGGCACAACGTACAGATATGGGCCTCGGGTGTCCAAGCCACCAAGGAAAACAGGGAACCCCATGCATTTTCGAAAAGAGGACACCCGTGGGAATCCGCAGAGGTATGATTTGCGCACATCGCCCCAGATTTTTTTACCCAGACACCCCTGCAAAGTCCGAAATGTGGCGAAAAAAACGCTTTTTCCGCACATTTCGGTCGACGCACCCATCGAAACACGCCCCCAACAACACATGGCCTACCGTCACGCGTTCCTACAGGTGTCCCGATGAAAACGGTACCTCACATGTGTGGGTGCACCTACCTGGCCGCCAAGGGGAAAGCCTAAAACACAAGTAACCCCAAGTCTGTTTTCAGAGGGAAATCTCAGACATTCTGCTGACCGGCCAACGTACAGATATGGGCCTCGGGTGTCCAAGCCACCGAGGAAAACAGGGAACTCCATGCATTTTCGAAAAGAGGACACCCGTGGGAATCCACAGAGGTATGATTTGCGCACATCGCCCCAGATTTTTTTACCCAGACACCCCTGCAAATTCTGAAATGTGGGGAAAAAAATGCTTTTTCCGCACATTTCGCTCGACGCACCCATCGAAACACGCCCCCAACAACACATGGCCTACCATCACGCGTTCCCACAGGTGTCCCGATGAAAACGGTACCTCACATGTGTGGGTGCACCTACCTGGCCGCCAAGGGGAAAGCCTAAAACACAAGTAACCCCAAGTCTGTTTTCAGAGGGAAATCTCAGACATTCTGCCGACCGGCACAACGTACAGATAGGGGCCTCGGGCGTCCAAGCCACCAAGGAAAACAGGGAACCCCATGCATTTTCGAAAAGAGGACACCCGTGGGAATCCGCAGAGGTATGATTTGCGCACAACGCCCCAGATTTTTTTACCCAGACACCCCTGCAAAGTCCGAAATGTGGGGAAAAAAACGCTTTTTCCACACATTTTGCTCGACGCACCCATAGAAACACGCCCCCAACAACACATGGCCTACCGTCACGCGTTCCCACAGGTGTCCCGATGAAAACGGTACCTCACATGTGTGGGTGCACCTACCTGGTCGCCAAGGGGAAAGACTAAAACACAAGTAACCCCAAGTCTGTTTTCAGAGGGAAATCTCAGACATTCTGCCGACCGGCACAACGTACAGATATGGGCCTCGGGTGTCCAAGCCACCGAGGAAAACAGGGAACCCCATGCATTTTCGAAAAGAGGACACCCGTGGGAATCTGCAGAGGTATGATTTGCGCACATCGCCCCAGATTTTTTTACCCAGATACCCCTGCAAAGTCCGATATGTGGGGAAAAAAACGATTTTTCCGCACGTTTCGCTCGACGCACCCATAGAAACACGCCCCCAACAACACATGGCCTACCGTCACGCGTTCCCACAGGTGTCCCGATGAAAACGGTACCTCACATGTGTGGGTGCACCTACCTGGTCGCCAAGGGGAAAGCCTAAAACACAAGTAACCCCAAGTTTGTTTTCAGAGGGAAATCTCAGACATTCTGCCGACCGGCACAACGTACAGATATGGCCCTCGGGTGTCCAAGCCACCGAGGAAAACAGGGAACCCCATGCATTTTCGAAAAGAGGACACCCGTGGGAATCCGCAGAGGTATGATTTGCGCACATCGCCCCAGATTTTTTTACCCAGACACCCCTGCAAAGTCCAAAATGTGGGGAAAAACGCTTTTTCCGCACATTTCGCTCGACGCACCCATCGAAACACGCCCCCAACAACACATGGCCTACCGTCACACGTTCCCACAGGTGTCCCGATGAAAACAGTACCTCAGATGTGTGGGTGCACCTACCTGGCCGCCAAGGGGAAAGCCTAAAACACAAGTAACCCCAAGTCTGTTTTCAGAGGGAAATCTCAGACATTCTGCCGACCGGCACAACGTAGAGATATGGGCCTCCGGTGTCCAAGCCACCGAGGAAAACAGGGAACCCCATGCATTTTCGAAAAGAGGACACCCGTGGGTATCCACAGAGATATGATTTGCGCACATCGCCCCAGATTTTTTTACCCAGACACCCCTGCAAAGTCCGAAATGTGGGGAAAAAAACGCTTTTTCTGCACATTTCGCTCAACGCACCCATCGAAAAACGCCCCCAACAACACATGGCCTACTGTCACGCGTTCCCACAGGTGTCCCGATGAAAACGGTATCTCACATGTGTGGGTGCACCTACCTGGCCGCCAAGGGGAAAGCCTAAAACACGAGTAACCCCAAGTCTGTTTTCAGAGGGAAATCTCAGACATTCTGCCGACCGGCACAACGTACAGATATGGGCCTCGGGTGTCCAAGCCACCGAGGAAAACAGGGAACCCCATGCATTTTCGAAAAGAGGACACCCGTGGGAATCCGCAGAGGTATGATTTGCGCACATCGCCCCAGATTTTTTTACCCAGACACCCCTGCAAAGTCCGAAATGTGGGAAAAAAAATGCTTTTTCCGCACATTTTGCTCGACGCACCCATCGAAACACGCCCCCAACAACACATGGCCTACCGTCACGCGTTCCCACAGGTGTCCCGATGAAAACGGTACCTCACATGTGTGGGTGCACCTACCTGGTCGCCAAGGGGAAAGCCTAAAACACGAGTAACCCCAAGTCTGTTTTCAGAGGGAAATCTCAGACATTCTGCCGACCGGCACAACGTACAGATATGGGCCTCGGGTGTCCAAGCCACCGAGGAAAACAGGGAACCCCATGCATTTTCGAAAAGAGGACACCCGTGGGAATCCGCAGAGGTATGATTTGCGCACATCGCCCCAGATTTTTTTACCCAGACACCCCTGCAAAGTCCGAAATGTGGGGAAAAAAACGCTTTTTCCGCACATTTTGCTCGACGCACCCATCGAAACACGCCCCCAACAACACATGGCCTACCGTCACGCGTTCCCACAGGTGTCCCGATGAAAATGGTACCTCACATGTGTGGGTGCACCTACCTGGCCGCCAAGGGGAAAGCCTAAAACACAAGTAACCCCAAGTCTGTTTTCAGAGGGAAATCTCAGACATTCTGCCGACCGGCACAATGTACAGATATGGGCCTCGGGTGTCCAAGCCACCGAGGAAAACAGGGAACCCCATGCATTTTCAAAAAGAGGACACCCGTGGGAATCCGCAGAGGTATGATTTGCGCACATCGCCCCAGATTTTTTTACCCAGACACCCCTGCAAAGTCCGAAATGTGGGGAAAAAAATGCTTTTTCCGCACATTTCGCTCGACGCACCCATCGAAACACGCCCCCAACAACACATGGCCTACCGTCACGCGTTCCCACAGGTGTCCAGATGAAAACGGTACCTCACATGTGTGGGTGCACCTACCTGGCCGCCAAGGGGAAAGCCTAAAACACAAGTAACCCCAAGTCTGTTTTCAGAGGGAAATCTCAGACATTCTGCCGACCGGCACAACGTACAGATATGGGCCTCGGGTGTCCAAGCCACCAAGGAAAACAGGGAACCCCATGCATTTTCGAAAAGAGGACACCCGTGGGAATCCGCAGAGGTAAGATTTGCGAACATCGGCCCAGATTTTTTTACCCAGACACCCCTGCAAAGTCCGAAAAGTGGTGAAAAAAACGCTTTTTCCGCACATTTCGCTCGACGCACCCATCGAAACACGGCTCCAACAACACATGGCCTACCGGCACGCGTTCCCACAGGTGTCCCGATGAAAACGGTACCTCACATGTGTGGGTGCACCTACCTGGCCGCCAAGGGGAAAGCCTAAAACACAATTAACCCCAAGTCTGTTTTCAGAGGGAAATCTCAGACATTCTGTCGACCGGCACAACGTACAGATATGGGCCTCGGGTGTCCAAGCCACCGAGGAAAACAGGGAACCCCATGCATTTCCAAAAAGAGGACACCCGTGGGAATCCGCAGAGGTATGATTTGCGCACATCGCCCCAGAATTTTTTACCCAGACAGCCCCGCAAAGTCCGAAATGTCGGGAAAAAACACTTTTTCTGCACATTTCGCTCGACGCACCCATCGAAACACGCCTCCAACAACACATGGCCTACCGTCACGCGTTCCCACAGGTGTCCCGATGAAAACGGTACCTCACATGTGTGGGTGCACCTACCTGGCCGCCAAGGGGAAAGCCTAAAACACGAGTAACCCCAAGTCTGTTTTCAGAGGGAAATCTCAGACATTCTGCCGACCGGCACAACGTACAGATATGGGCCTCGGGTGTCCAAGCCACCAAGGAAAACAGGGAACCCCATGCATTTTCGAAAAGAGGACACCCGTGGGAATCCGCAGAGGTATGATTTGCGCACATCGCCCCAGATTTTTTTACCCAGACACCCCTGCAAAGTCCGAAATGTGGGGAAAAAAACGCTTTTTCCGCACATTTTGCTCGACGCACCCATAGAAACACGCCCCCAACAACACATGGCCTACCGTCACGCGTTGCCACAGGTGTCCCGATGAAAACGGTACCTCACATGTGTGGGTGCACCTACCTGGTCGCCAAGGGGAAAGCCTAAAACACAATTAACCCCAAGTCTGTTTTCAGAGGGAAATCTCAGACATTCTGCCGACCGGCACAACGTACAGATATGGGCCTCGAGTGTCCAAGCCACCGAGGAAAACAGGGAACCCCATGCATTTTCGAAAAGAGGACACCCGTGGGAATCCGCAGAGGTATGATTTGCGCACATCGCCCCAGTTTTTACCCAGACACCCCTGCAAAGACCGAAATGTGGGGAAAAAACGCTTTTTCCGCACATTTCGCTCGACGCACCCATCGAAACACGCCCCCAACAACACATGGCCTACCGTCACGCGTTCCCACAGGTGTCCCGATGAAAACGGTACCTCACATGTGTGGGTGCACCTACCTGGCCGCCAAGGGGAAAGCCTAAAACACAAGTAACCCCAAGTCTGTTTTCAGAGGGAAATCTCAGACATTCTGCCGACCGGCACAACGTACAGATATGGGCCTCGGGTGTCCAAGCCACCGAGGAAAACAGGGAACCCCATGCATTTTCGAAAAGAGGACACCCGTGGGAATCCGCAGAGGTATGATTTGCGCACATCGCCCCAGATTTTTTTACCCAGACACCCCTGCAAAGTCCGAAATGTGGGGAAAAAAATGCTTTTTCCGCACATTTTGCTCGACGCACCCATCGAAACACGCCCCCAACAACACATGGCCTACCGTCACGCGTTCCCACAGGTGTCCCGATGAAAACGGTACCTCACATGTGTGGGTGCACCTACCTGGCCGCCAAGGGGAAAGCCTCAAACACAAGTAACCCCAAGTCTGTTTTCAGAGGGAAATCTCAGACATTCTGCCGACCGGCACAATGTACAGATATGGGCCTCGGGTGTCCAAGCCACCGAGGAAAACACGGAACCCCATGCATTTTTGAAAAGAGGACACCCGTGGGAATCCGCAGAGGTATGATTTGCGCACATCGCCCCAGATTTTTTTACCCAGACACCCCTGCAAAGTCCGAAATGTGGGGAAAAAACGCTTTTTCCGCACATTTCGCTCGACGCACCCATCGAAACACGCCTCCAAAAACACATGGCCTACCGTCACGCGTTCCCACAGGTGTCCCGATGAAAACAGTACCTCACATGTGTGGGTGCACCTACCTGGCCGCCAAGGGGAAAGCCTACAACACGAGTAACCCCAAGTCTGTTTTCAGAGGGAAATCTCAGACATTCTGCCGACCGGCACAACGTACAGATATGGGCCTCGGGTGTCCAAGCCACCAAGGAAAACAGGGAACCCCATGCATTTTCGAAAAGAGGACACCCGTGGGAATCCGCAGAGGTATGATTTGCGCACATCGCCCCAGATTTTTTTACCCAGACACCCCCGCAAAGTCCGAAATGTGGTGGAAAAAATGCTTTTTCCGCACATTTCGCTCGACGCACCCATCGAAACACGACCCCAACAACACATGGCCTACCGTCACGCGTTCCCACAGGTGTCCCGATGAAAACGGTACCTCACATGTGTGGGTGCACCTACCTGGCCGCCAAGGGGAAAGCCTAAAACACAAGTAACCCCAAGTCTGTTTTCAGAGGGAAATCTCAGACATTCTGCCGACCGGCACAACGTACAGATATGGGCCTCGGGTGTCCAAGCCACCAAGGAAAACAGGGAACCCCATGCATTTTCGAAAAGAGGACACCCGTGGGAATCCGCAGAGGTATGATTTGCGCACATCGGCCCAGATTTTTTTACCCAGACACCCCTGCAAAGTCCGCAAAGTGGTGAAAAAAACGCTTTTTCCGCACATTTTGCTCGACGCACCCATCGAAACACGCCCCCAACAACACATGGCCTACCGTCACGCGTTCCCACAGGTGTCCCGATGAAAACGGTACCTCACATGTGTGGGTGCACCTACCTGGCCGCCAAGGGGAAAGCCTAAAACACAAGTAACCCCAAGTCTGTTTTCAGAGGGAAATCTCAGACATTCTGCCGACCGGCACAACGTACAGATATGGGCCTCGGGTGTATAAGCCACCAAGGAAAACAGGGAACCCCATGCATTTTCGAAAAGAGGACACCCGTGGGAATCCGCAGAGGTAAGATTTGCGAACATCGGCCCAGATTTTTTTACCCAGACACCCCTGCAAAGTCCGAAAAGTGGTGAAAAAAACGCTTTTTCCGCACATTTCGCTCGACGCACCCATCGAAACACGGCTCCAACAACACATGGCCTACCGGCACGCGTTCCCACAGGTGTCCCGATGAAAATGGTACCTCACATGTTTGGGTGCACCTACCTGGCCGCCAAGGGGAAAGCCTAAAACACAAGTAACCCCAAGTCTGTTTTCAGAGGTAAATCTCAGACATTCTGCCGACCGGCACAACGTACAGATATGGGCCTCGGGTGTCCAAGCCACCGAGGAAAACAGGGAACCCCATGCATTTTCGAAAAGAGGACACCCGTGGGAATCCGCAGATGTATGATTTGCGCACATCGCCCCAGATTTCTTTACCCAGACACCCCTGCAAAGTCCGAAATGTGGGGAAAAAAATGCTTTTTCCGCACATTTTGCTTTTTCCGCACATTTTGCACGACGCACCCATCGAAACACGCCCACAACAACACATGGCCTACCGTCACGCGTTCCCACAGGTGTCCCGATGAAAACGGTACCTCACATGTGTGGGTGCACCTACCTGGCCGCCAAGGGGAAAGCCTAAAACAAAAGTAACCCCAAGTCTGTTTTCAGAGGGAAATCTCAGACATTCTGCCGACCGGCACAATGTACAGATATGGGCCTCGGGTGTCCAAGCCACCGAGGAAAACAGGGAACCCCATGCATTTTCGAAAAGAGGACACCCGTGGGTATCCACAGAGGTATGATTTGCGCACATCGCCCCAGATTTTTTTACCCAGACACCCCTGCAAAGTCCGAAATGTGGGGAAAAAAAAGCTTTTTCCGCACATTTCGCTCGACGCACCCATCGAAACACGCCCCCAACAACACATGGCCTACCGTCACGCGTTCCCACAGGTGTCCCAATGAAAACGGTA
Organism: Ambystoma mexicanum; assembly: GCF_040938575.1. NCBI lineage: Eukaryota > Metazoa > Chordata > Amphibia > Caudata > Ambystomatidae > Ambystoma > Ambystoma mexicanum. The sequence continues at coordinate 461,798,192 of NC_090940.1, read as the reverse complement.
CCTCACATGTGTGGGTGCACCTACCTGGCCGCCAAGGTGAAAGCCTAAAACACAAGTAACCCCAAGTCTGTTTTCAGAGGGAAATCTCAGGCATTCTGCCGACCGGCACAACGTACAGATATGGGCCTCGGGTGTCCAAGCCACTGAGGAAAACAGGGAACCCCATGCATTTTCGAAAAGAGGACACCCGTGGGAATCCGCAGAGGTATGATTTGCGCACATCGCCCCAGATTTTTTTTACTCAGACACCCCTGGAAAGTCCGAAATGTGGGGAAAAAAACTCTTTTTCCGCACATTTCGGTCGACGCACCCATCGAAACACGCCCCCAAGAACACATGGCCTACCATCACGCGTTCCCACAGGTGTCCCGATGAAAACGGTACCTCACATGTGTGGGTGCACCTACCTGGCCGCCAAGGGGAAAGCCTAAAACACAATTAACCCCAAGTCTGTTTTCAGAGGGAAATCTCAGACATTCTGCCGACCGGCACAACGTACAGATATGGGCCTCGGGTGTCCAAGCCAACGAGGAAAACAGGGAACCCCATGCATTTTCGAAAAGAGGACACCCGTGGGAATCCGCAGAGGTATGATTTGCGCACATCGCCCCAGATTTTTTTACCCAGACACCCCTGCAAAGTCCGATATGTGGGGAAAAAAACGATTTTTCCGCACATTTCGCTCGACGCACCCATAGAAACACGCCCCCAACAACACATGGCCTACCGTCACGCGTTCCCACAGGTGTCCCGATGAAAACGGTACCTCACATGTGTGGGTGCACCTACCTGGTCGCCAAGGGGAAAGCCTAAAACACAAGTAACCCCAAGTCTGTTTTCAGAGGGAAATCTCAGACATTCTGCCGACCGGCACAACGTACAGATATGGGCCTCGGGTGTCCAAGCCACCGAGGAAAACAGGGAACCCCATGCATTTTCGAAAAGAGGACACCCGTGGAAATCCGCAGAGGTATGATTTGCGCACATCGCCCCAGATTTTTTTACCCAGACACCCCTGCAAAGTCCGAAATGTGGGGAAAAAAAAGCTTTTTCCGCACATTTCGCTCAACGCACCCATCGAAACACGCCCCCAACAACACATGGCCTACCGTCACGCGTTCCCACAGGTGTCCCGATGAAAACGGTACCTCACATGTGTGGGTGCACCTACCTGGCTGCCAAGGGGAAAGCCTAAAACACAAGTAACCCCAAGTCTGTTTTCAGAGGGAAATCTCAGACATTCTGCCGACCGGCACAACGTACAGATATGGGCCTCGGGTGTCCAAGCCACCAAGGAAAACAGGGAACCCCATGCATTTTCGAAAAGAGGACACCCGTGGGAATCCGCAGAGGTAAGATTTGCGAACATCGGCCCAGATTTTTTTACCCAGACACCCCTGCAAAGTCCGAAAAGTGGTGAAAAAAACGCTTTTTCCGCACATTTCGCTCGACGCACCCATCGAAACACGGCTCCAACAACACATGGCCTACCGGCACGCGTTCCCACAGGTGTCCCGATGAAAATGGTACCTCACATGTTTGGGTGCACCTACCTGGCCGCCAAGGGGAAAGCCTAAAACACAAGTAACCCCAAGTCTGTTTTCAGAGGTAAATCTCAGACATTCTGCCGACCGGCACAACGTACAGATATGGGCCTCGGGTGTCCAAGCCACCGAGGAAAACAGGGAACCCCATGCATTTTCGAAAAGAGGACACCCGTGGGAATCCGCAGATGTATGATTTGCGCACATCGCCCCAGATTTCTTTACCCAGACACCCCTGCAAAGTCCGAAATGTGGGGAAAAAAATGCTTTTTCCGCACATTTTGCTTTTTCCGCACATTTTGCTCGACGCACCCATCGAAACACGCCCACAACAACACATGGCCTACCGTCACGCGTTCCCACAGGTGTCCCGATGAAAACGGTACCTCACATGTGTGGGTGCACCTACCTGGCCGCCAAGGGGAAAGCCTAAAACAAAAGTAACCCCAAGTCTGTTTTCAGAGGGAAATCTCAGACATTCTGCCGACCGGCACAATGTACAGATATGGGCCTCGGGTGTCCAAGCCACCGAGGAAAACAGGGAACCCCATGCATTTTCGAAAAGAGGACACCCGTGGGTATCCACAGAGGTATGATTTGCGCACATCGCCCCAGATTTTTTTACCCAGACACCCCTGCAAAGTCTGAAATGTGGGGAAAAAAAAGCTTTTTCCGCACATTTCGCTCGACGCACCCATCGAAACACGCCCCCAACAACACATGGCCTACCGTCACGCGTTCCCACAGGTGTCCCAATGAAAACGGTACCTCACATGTGTGGGTGCACCTACCTGGCCGCCAAGGTGAAAGCCTAAAACACAAGTAACCCCAAGTCTGTTTTCAGAGGGAAATCTCAGGCATTCTGCCGACCGGCACAACGTACAGATATGGGCCTCGGGTGTCCAAGCCACTGAGGAAAACAGGGAACCCCATGCATTTTCGAAAAGAGGACACCCGTGGGAATCCGCAGAGGTATGATTTGCGCACATCGCCCCAGATTTTTTTTACTCAGACACCCCTGGAAAGTCCGAAATGTGGGGAAAAAAATGCTTTTTCCGCACATTTCGGTCGACGCACCCATCGAAACACGCCCCCAAGAACACATGGCCTACCATCACGCGTTCCCACAGGTGTCCCGATGAAAACGGTACCTCACATGTGTGGGTGCACCTACCTGGCCGCCAAGGGGAAAGCCTAAAACACAATTAACCCCAAGTCTGTTTTCAGAGGGAAATCTCAGACATTCTGCCGACCGGCACAACGTACAGATATGGGCCTCGGGTGTCCAAGCCAACGAGGAAAACAGGGAACCCCATGCATTTTCGAAAAGAGGACACCCGTGGGAATCCGCAGAGGTATGATTTGCGCACATCGCCCCAGATTTTTTTACCCAGACACCCCTGCAAAGTCCGATATGTGGGGAAAAAAACGATTTTTCCGCACATTTCGCTCGACGCACCCATAGAAACACGCCCCCAACAACACATGGCCTACCGTCACGCGTTCCCACAGGTGTCCCGATGAAAACGGTACCTCACATGTGTGGGTGCACCTACCTGGTCGCCAAGGGGAAAGCCTAAAACACAAGTAACCCCAAGTCTGTTTTCAGAGGGAAATCTCAGACATTCTGCCGACCGGCACAACGTACAGATATGGGCCTCGGGTGTCCAAGCCACCGAGGAAAACAGGGAACCCCATGCATTTTCGAAAAGAGGACACCCGTGGGAATCCGCAGAGGTATGATTTGCGCACATCGCCCCAGATTTTTTTAACCAGACACCCCTGCAAAGTCCGAAATGTGGGGAAAAAAACGCTTTTTCCACACATTTTGCACGACGCACCCATAGAAACACGCCCCCAACAACACATGGCCTACCGTCACGCGTTCCCACAGGTGTCCCGATGAAAACGGTACCTCACATGTGTGGGTGCACCTACCTGGTCGCCAAGGGGAAAGCCTAAAACACAAGTAACCCCAAGTTTGTTTTCAGAGGGAAATCTCAGACATTCTGCCGACCGGCACAACGTACAGATATGGCCCTCGGGTGTCCAAGCCACCGAGGAAAACAGGGAACCCCATGCATTTTCGAAAAGAGGACACCCGTGGGTATCCACAGAGATATGATTTGCGCACATCGCCCCAGATTTTTTTACCCAGACACCCCTGCAAAGTCCGAAATGTGGGGAAAAAAACGCTTTTTCTGCACATTTCGCTCAACGCACCCATCGAAAAACGCCCCCAACAACACATGGCCTACTGTCACGCGTTCCAACAGGTGTCCCGATGAAAACGGTATCTCACATGTGTGGGTGCACCTACCTGGCCGCCAAGGGGAAAGCCTAAAACACGAGTAACCCCAAGTCTGTTTTCAGAGGGAAATCTCAGACATTCTGCCGACCGGCACAACGTACAGATATGGGCCTCGGGTGTCCAAGCCACAGAGGAAAACAGGGAACCCCATGCATTTTCGAAAAGAGGACACCCGTGGGAATCCGCAGAGGTACGATTTGCGCACATCGCCCCAGATTTTTTTACCCAGACACCCCTGCAAAGTCCGAAATGTGGGGAAAAAAATGCTTTTTCCGCACATTTTGCTCGACGCACCCATCGAAACACGCCCCCAACAACACATGGCCTACCGTCACGCGTTCCCACAGGTGTCCCGATGAAAACGGTACCTCACATGTGTGGGTGCACCTACCTGGTCGCCAAGGGGAAAGCCTAAAACACGAGTAACCCCAAGTCTGTTTTCAGAGGGAAATCTCAGACATTCTGCCGACCGGCACAACGTACAGATATGGGCCTCGGGTGTCCAAGCCACCGAGGAAAACAGGGAACCCCATGCATTTTCGAAAAGAGGACACCCGTGGGAATCCGCAGAGGTATGATTTGCGCACATCGCCCCAGATTTTTTTACCCAGACACCCCTGCAAAGTCCGAAATGTGGGGAAAAAAACGCTTTTTCCGCACATTTTGCTCGACGCACCCATCGAAACACGCCCCCAACAACACATGGCCTACCGTCACGCGTTCCCACAGGTGTCCCGATGAAAATGGTACCTCACATGTGTGGGTGCACCTACCTGGCCGCCAAGGGGAAAGCCTAAAACACAAGTAACCCCAAGTCTGTTTTCAGAGGGAAATCTCAGACATTCTGCCGACCGGCACAATGTACAGATATGGGCCTCGGGTGTCCAAGCCACCGAGGAAAACAGGGAACCCCATGCATTTTCAAAAAGAGGACACCCGTGGGAATCCGCAGAGGTATGATTTGCGCACATCGCCCCAGATTTTTTTACCCAGACACCCCTGCAAAGTCCGAAATGTGGGGAAAAAAATGCTTTTTCCGCACATTTCGCTCGACGCACCCATCGAAACACGCCCCCAACAACACATGGCCTACCGTCACGCGTTCCCACAGGTGTCCCGATGAAAACGGTACCTCACATGTGTGGGTGCACCTACCTGGCCGCCAAGGGGAAAGCCTAAAACACAAGTAACCCCAAGTCTGTTTTCAGAGGGAAATCTCAGACATTCTGCCGACCGGCACAACGTACAGATATGGGCCTCGGGTGTCCAAGCCACCAAGGAAAACAGGGAACCCCATGCATTTTCGAAAAGAGGACACCCGTGGGAATCCGCAGAGGTAAGATTTGCGAACATCGGCCCAGATTTTTTTACCCAGACACCCCTGCAAAGTCCGAAAAGTGATGAAAAAAACGCTTTTTCCGCACATTTCGCTCGACGCACCCATCGAAACACGGCTCCAACAACACATGGCCTACCGGCACGCGTTCCCACAGGTGTCCCGATGAAAATGGTACCTCACATGTGTGGGTGCACCTACCTGGCCGCCAAGGGGAAAGCCTAAAGCACAAGTAACCCCAAGTCTGTTTTCAGAGGTAAATCTCAGACATTCTGCCGACCGGCACAACGTACAGATATGGGCCTCGGGTGTCCAAGCCACCGAGGAAAACAGGGAACCCCATGCATTTTCGAAAAGAGGACACCCGTGGGAATCCGCAGATGTATGATTTGCGCACATCGCCCCAGATTTCTTTACCCAGACACCCCTGCAAAGTCCGAAATGTGGGGAAAAAAATGCTTTTTCCGCACATTTTGCTTTTTCCGCACATTTTGCTCGACGCACCCATCGAAACACGCCCACAACAACACATGGCCTACCGTCACGCGTTCCCACAGGTGTCCCGATGAAAACGGTACCTCACATGTGTGGGTGCACCTACCTGGCCGCCAAGGGGAAAGCCTAAAACACAAGTAACCCCAAGTCTGTTTTCAGAGGGAAATCTCAGGCATTCTGCCGACCGGCACAACGTACAGATATGGGCCTCGGGTGTCCAAGCCACTGAGGAAAACAGGGAACCCCATGCATTTTCGAAAAGAGGACACCCATGGGAATCCGCAGAGGTATGATTTGCGCACATCGCCCCAGATTTTTTTTACTCAGACACCCCTGGAAAGTCCGAAATGTGGGGAAAAAAATGCTTTTTCCGCACATTTCGGTCGACGCACCCATCGAAACACGCCCCCAAGAACACATGGCCTACCATCACGCGTTCCCACAGGTGTCCCGATGAAAACGGTACCTCACATGTGTGGGTGCACCTACCTGGCCGCCAAGGGGAAAGCCTAAAACACAATTAACCCCAAGTCTGTTTTCAGAGGGAAATCTCAGACATTCTGCCGACCGGCACAACGTACAGATATGGGCCTCGGGTGTCCAAGCCAACGAGGAAAACAGGGAACCCCATGCATTTTCGAAAAGAGGACACCCGTGGGTATCCACAGAGATATGATTTGCGCACATCGCCCCAGATTTTTTTACCCAGACACCCCTGCAAAGTCCGAAATGTGGGGAAAAAAACGCTTTTTCTGCACATTTCGCTCAACGCACCCATCGAAAAACGCCCCCAACAACACATGGCCTACCGTCACGCGTTCCCACAGGTGTCCCGATGAAAACGGTATCTCACATGTGTGGGTGCACCTACCTGGCCGCCAAGGGGAAAGCCTAAAACACAAGTAACCCCAAGTCTGTTTTCAGAGGGAAATCTCAGACATTCTGCCGACCGACACAACGTACAGATATGGGCCTCGGGTGTCCAAGCCACCGAGGAAAACAGGGAACCCCATGCATTTCCGAAAAGAGGACACCCGTGGGAATCCGCAGAGGTATGATTTGCGCACATCGCCCCAGAATTTTTTACCCAGACAGCCCCGCAAAGTCCGAAATGTCGGGAAAAAAACACTTTTTCTGCACATTTCGCTCGACGCACCCATCGAAACACGCCTCCAACAACACATGGCCTACCGTCACGCGTTCCCACAGGTGTCCCAATGAAAACGGTACCTCACATGTGTGGGTGCACCTACCTGGCCGCCAAGGGGAAAGCCTAAAACACGAGTAACCCCAAGTCTGTTTTCAGAGGGAAATCTCAGACATTCTGCCGACCGGCACAGCGTACAGATATGGGCCTCGGGTGTCCAAGCCACCAAGGAAAACAGGGAACCCCATGCATTTTCGAAAAGAGGACACCCGTGGGAATCCGCAGAGGTATGATTTGCGCACATCGCCCCAGATTTTTTTACCCAGACACCCCTGCAAAGTCCGAAATGTGGGGAAAAAAACACTTTTTCCGCACATTTCGGTCGACGCACCCATCGAAACACGCCCCCAAGAACACATGGCCTACCGTCACGCGTTCCCACAGGTGTCCCGATGAAAACGGTACCTCACATGTGTGGGTGCACCTACCTGGCCGCCAAGGGGAAAGCCTAAAACACAATTAACCCCAAGTCTGTTTTCAGAGGGAAATCTCAGACATTCTGTCGACCGGCACAACGTACAGATATGGGCCTCGGGTGTCCAAGCCACCGAGGAAAACAGGGAACCCCATGCATTTCCGAAAAGAGGACACCCGTGGGAATCCGCAGAGGTATGATTTGCGCACATCGCCCCAGAATTTTTTACCCAGACAGCCCCGCAAAGTCCGAAATGTCGGGAAAAAACACTTTTTCTGCACATTTCGCTCGACGCACCCATCGAAACACGCCTCCAACAACACATGGCCTACCGTCACGCGTTCCCACAGGTGTCCCGATGAAAACGGTACCTCACATGTGTGGGTGCACCTACCTGGCCGCCAAGGGGAAAGCCTAAAACACAAGTAACCCCAAGTCTGTTTTCAGAGGGAAATCTCAGACATTCTGCCGACCGGCACAACGTACAGATATGGGCCTCGGGTGTCCAAGCCACCAAGGAAAACAGGGAACCCCATGCATTTTCGAAAAGAGGACACCCGTGGGAATCCGCAGAGGTATGATTTGCGCACATCGCCCCAGATTTTTTTACCCAGACACCCCTGCAAAGTCCGAAATGTGGGGAAAAAAACGCTTTTTCCGCACATTTTGCCCGACGCACCCATAGAAACACGCCCCCAACAACACATGGCCTACCGTCACGCGTTCCCACAGGTGTCCCGATGAAAACGGTACCTCACATGTGTGGGTGCACCTACCTGGTCGCCAAGGGGAAAGCCTAAAACACAATTAACCCCAAGTCTGTTTTCAGAGGGAAATCTCAGACATTCTGCCAACCGGCACAACGTACAGATATGGGCCTCGAGTGTCCAAGCCACCGAGGAAAACAGGGAACCCCATGTATTTTTGAAAAGAGGACACCCGTGGGAATCCGCAGAGGTATGATTTGCGCACATCGCCCCAGATTTTTTTACCCAGACACCCCTGCAAAGTCCGAAATGTGGGGAAAAAATGCTTTTTCCGCACATTTCGCTCGACGCACCCATCGAAACACGCCCCCAACAACACATGGCCTACCGTCACGCGTTCCCACAGGTGTCCCGATGAAAACGGTACCTCACATGTGTGGGTGCACCTACCTGGCCGCCAAGGGGAAAGCCTAAAACACAAGTAACCCCAAGTCTGTTTTCAGAGGGAAATCTCAGACATTCTGCCGACCGGCACAACGTACAGATATGGGCCTCGGGTGTCCAAGCCACCGAGGAAAACAGGGAACCCCATGCATTTTCGAAAAGAGGACACCCGTGGGAATCCGCAGAGGTATGATTTGCGCACATCGCCCCAGATTTTTTTACCCAGACACCCCTGCAAAGTCCGAAATGTGGGGAAAAAAACGCTTTTTCCGCACATTTTGCTCGACGCACCCACCGAAACACGCCCCCAACAACACATGGCCTACCGTCACGCGTTCCCACAGGTGTCCCGATGAAAACGGTACCTCACATGTGTGGGTGCACCTACCTGGCCGCCAAGGGGAAAGCCTCAAACACAAGTAACCCCAAGTCTGTTTTCAGAGGGAAATCTCAGACATTCTGCCGACCGGCACAATGTACAGATATGGGCCTCGGGTGTCCAAGCCACCGAGGAAAACACGGAACCCCATGCATTTTTGAAAAGAGGACACCCGTGGGAATCCGCAGAGGTATGATTTGCGCACATCGCCCCAGATTTTTTTACCCAGACACCCCTGCAAAGTCCGAAATGTGGGGAAAAAATGCTTTTTCCGCACATTTCGCTCGACGCACCCATCGAAACACGCCTCCAAAAACACATGGCCTACCGTCACGCGTTCCCACAGGTGTCCCGATGAAAACAGTACCTCACATGTGTGGGTGCACCTACCTGGTCGCCAAGGGGAAAGCCTAAAACACAAGTAACCCCAAGTCTGTTTTCAGAGGGAAATCTCAGACATTCTGCCGACCGGCACAACGTACAGATATGGGCCTCGGGTGTCCAAGCCACCGAGGAAAACAGGGAACCCCATGCATTTTCGAAAAGAGGACACCCGTGGGAATCCGCAGAAGTATGATTTGCGCACATCGCCCCAGATTTTTTTACCCAGACACCCCTGCAAAGTCCGAAATGTGGGGAAAAAACGCTTTTTCCGGACATTTCGCTCGACGCACCCATCGAAACACGCCCCCAACAACACATGGCCTACCGTCACGCGTTCCCACAGGTGTCCCGATGAAAACGGTACCTCACATGTGTGGGTGCACCTACCTGGCCGCCAAGGGGAAAGCCTAAAACACAAGTAACCCCAAGTCTGTTTTCAGAGGGAAATCTCAGACATTCTGCCGACCGGCACAACGTACAGATATGGGCCTCGGGTGTCCAAGCCACCGAGGAAAACAGGGAACCCCATGCATTTTCGAAAAGAGGACACCCGTGGGAATGCGCAGAGGTATGATTTGCGTACATCGCCCCAGATTTTTTTACCCAGACACCCCTGCAAAGTCCGAAATGTGGGGGAAAAAACGCTTTTTCCGCACATTTCGCTCGACGCACCCATCGAAACACGCCCCCAACAACACATGGCCTACCGTCACGTGTTCCCACAAGTGTCCCGATGAAAACGGTACCTCACATGTGTGGGTGCACCGACCTGGCCGCCAAGGGGAAAGCCTAAAACACAAGTAACCCCAAGTCTGTTTTCAGAGGGAAATCTCAGACATTCTGCCGACCGGCACAACGTACAGATATGGGCCTCGGGTGTCCAAGCCACCAAGGAAAACAGGGAACCCCATGCATTTTCGAAAAGAGGACACCCGTGGGAATCCGCAGAGGTATGATTTGCGCACATAGCCCCAGATTTCTTTACCCAGACACCCCTGAAAAGTCCGAAATGTTGGGAAAAAAATGCTTTTTCCGCACATTTCGCTCGACGCACCCATCGAAACACGCCCCCAACAACACATGGCCTACCGTCACGCGTTCCCACAGGTGTCCCGATGAAAACGGTACCTCATATGTGTGGGTGCACCTACCTGGCCGCCAAGGGGAAAGCCTAAAACACAAGTAACCCCAAGGCTGTTTTCAGAGGGAAATCGCAGACATTCTGCCGACCGGCACAACGTACAGATATGGGCCTCGGGTGTCCAAGCCACCAAGGAAAACAGGGAACCCCATGCATTTTCGAAAAGAGGACACCCGTGGGAATCCGCAGAGGTATGATTTGCGCACATCGCCCCAGATTTTTTTACCCAGACACCCCTGCAAAGTCCGAAATGTGGCGAAAAAAACGCTTTTTCCGCACATTTCGGTCGACGCACCCATCGAAACACGCCCCCAACAACACATGGCCTACCGTCACGCGTTCCTACAGGTGTCCCGATGAAAACGGTACCTCACATGTGTGGGTGCACCTACCTGGCCGCCAAGGGGAAAGCCTAAAACACAAGTAACCCCAAGTCTGTTTTCAGAGGGAAATCTCAGACATTCTGCTGACCGGCACAACGTACAGATATGGGCCTCGGGTGTCCAAGCCACCGAGGAAAACAGGGAACTCCATGCATTTTCGAAAAGAGGACACCCGTGGGAATCCACAGAGGTATGATTTGCGCACATCGCCCCAGATTTTTTTACCCAGACACCCCTGCAAATTCTGAAATGTGGGGAAAAAAATGCTTTTTCCGCACATTTCGCTCGACGCACCCATCGAAACACGCCCCCAACAACACATGGCCTACCATCACGCGTTCCCACAGGTGTCCCGATGAAAACGGTACCTCACATGTGTGGGTGCACCTACCTGGCCGCCAAGGGGAAAGCCTAAAACACAAGTAACCCCAAGTCTGTTTTCAGAGGGAAATCTCAGACATTCTGCCGACCGGCACAACGTACAGATAGGGGCCTCGGGCGTCCAAGCCACCAAGGAAAACAGGGAACCCCATGCATTTTCGAAAAGAGGACACCCGTGGGAATCCGCAGAGGTATGATTTGCGCACAACGCCCCAGATTTTTTTACCCAGACACCCCTGCAAAGTCCGAAATGTGGGGAAAAAAACGCTTTTTCCACACATTTTGCTCGACGCACCCATAGAAACACGCCCCCAACAACACATGGCCTACCGTCACGCGTTCCCACAGGTGTCCCGATGAAAACGGTACCTCACATGTGTGGGTGCACCTACCTGGTCGCCAAGGGGAAAGACTAAAACACAAGTAACCCCAAGTCTGTTTTCAGAGGGAAATCTCAGACATTCTGCCGACCGGCACAACGTACAGATATGGGCCTCGGGTGTCCAAGCCACCGAGGAAAACAGGGAACCCCATGCATTTTCGAAAAGAGGACACCCGTGGGAATCTGCAGAGGTATGATTTGCGCACATCGCCCCAGATTTTTTTACCCAGATACCCCTGCAAAGTCCGATATGTGGGGAAAAAAACGATTTTTCCGCACGTTTCGCTCGACGCACCCATAGAAACACGCCCCCAACAACACATGGCCTACCGTCACGCGTTCCCACAGGTGTCCCGATGAAAACGGTACCTCACATGTGTGGGTGCACCTACCTGGTCGCCAAGGGGAAAGCCTAAAACACAAGTAACCCCAAGTTTGTTTTCAGAGGGAAATCTCAGACATTCTGCCGACCGGCACAACGTACAGATATGGCCCTCGGGTGTCCAAGCCACCGAGGAAAACAGGGAACCCCATGCATTTTCGAAAAGAGGACACCCGTGGGAATCCGCAGAGGTATGATTTGCGCACATCGCCCCAGATTTTTTTACCCAGACACCCCTGCAAAGTCCAAAATGTGGGGAAAAACGCTTTTTCCGCACATTTCGCTCGACGCACCCATCGAAACACGCCCCCAACAACACATGGCCTACCGTCACACGTTCCCACAGGTGTCCCGATGAAAACAGTACCTCAGATGTGTGGGTGCACCTACCTGGTCGCCAAGGGGAAAGCCTAAAACACAAGTAACCCCAAGTCTGTTTTCAGAGGGAAATCTCAGACATTCTGCCGACCGGCACAACGTAGAGATATGGGCCTCCGGTGTCCAAGCCACCGAGGAAAACAGGGAACCCCATGCATTTTCGAAAAGAGGACACCCGTGGGTATCCACAGAGATATGATTTGCGCACATCGCCCCAGATTTTTTTACCCAGACACCCCTGCAAAGTCCGAAATGTGGGGAAAAAAACGCTTTTTCTGCACATTTCGCTCAACGCACCCATCGAAAAACGCCCCCAACAACACATGGCCTACTGTCACGCGTTCCCACAGGTGTCCCGATGAAAACGGTATCTCACATGTGTGGGTGCACCTACCTGGCCGCCAAGGGGAAAGCCTAAAACACGAGTAACCCCAAGTCTGTTTTCAGAGGGAAATCTCAGACATTCTGCCGACCGGCACAACGTACAGATATGGGCCTCGGGTGTCCAAGCCACCGAGGAAAACAGGGAACCCCATGCATTTTCGAAAAGAGGACACCCGTGGGAATCCGCAGAGGTATGATTTGCGCACATCGCCCCAGATTTTTTTACCCAGACACCCCTGCAAAGTCCGAAATGTGGGAAAAAAAATGCTTTTTCCGCACATTTTGCTCGACGCACCCATCGAAACACGCCCCCAACAACACATGGCCTACCGTCACGCGTTCCCACAGGTGTCCCGATGAAAACGGTACCTCACATGTGTGGGTGCACCTACCTGGTCGCCAAGGGGAAAGCCTAAAACACGAGTAACCCCAAGTCTGTTTTCAGAGGGAAATCTCAGACATTCTGCCGACCGGCACAACGTACAGATATGGGCCTCGGGTGTCCAAGCCACCGAGGAAAACAGGGAACCCCATGCATTTTCGAAAAGAGGACACCCGTGGGAATCCGCAGAGGTATGATTTGCGCACATCGCCCCAGATTTTTTTACCCAGACACCCCTGCAAAGTCCGAAATGTGGGGAAAAAAACGCTTTTTCCGCACATTTTGCTCGACGCACCCATCGAAACACGCCCCCAACAACACATGGCCTACCGTCACGCGTTCCCACAGGTGTCCCGATGAAAATGGTACCTCACATGTGTGGGTGCACCTACCTGGCCGCCAAGGGGAAAGCCTAAAACACAAGTAACCCCAAGTCTGTTTTCAGAGGGAAATCTCAGACATTCTGCCGACCGGCACAATGTACAGATATGGGCCTCGGGTGTCCAAGCCACCGAGGAAAACAGGGAACCCCATGCATTTTCAAAAAGAGGACACCCGTGGGAATCCGCAGAGGTATGATTTGCGCACATCGCCCCAGATTTTTTTACCCAGACACCCCTGCAAAGTCCGAAATGTGGGGAAAAAAATGCTTTTTCCGCACATTTCGCTCGACGCACCCATCGAAACACGCCCCCAACAACACATGGCCTACCGTCACGCGTTCCCACAGGTGTCCAGATGAAAACGGTACCTCACATGTGTGGGTGCACCTACCTGGCCGCCAAGGGGAAAGCCTAAAACACAAGTAACCCCAAGTCTGTTTTCAGAGGGAAATCTCAGACATTCTGCCGACCGGCACAACGTACAGATATGGGCCTCGGGTGTCCAAGCCACCAAGGAAAACAGGGAACCCCATGCATTTTCGAAAAGAGGACACCCGTGGGAATCCGCAGAGGTAAGATTTGCGAACATCGGCCCAGATTTTTTTACCCAGACACCCCTGCAAAGTCCGAAAAGTGGTGAAAAAAACGCTTTTTCCGCACATTTCGCTCGACGCACCCATCGAAACACGGCTCCAACAACACATGGCCTACCGGCACGCGTTCCCACAGGTGTCCCGATGAAAACGGTACCTCACATGTGTGGGTGCACCTACCTGGCCGCCAAGGGGAAAGCCTAAAACACAATTAACCCCAAGTCTGTTTTCAGAGGGAAATCTCAGACATTCTGTCGACCGGCACAACGTACAGATATGGGCCTCGGGTGTCCAAGCCACCGAGGAAAACAGGGAACCCCATGCATTTCCAAAAAGAGGACACCCGTGGGAATCCGCAGAGGTATGATTTGCGCACATCGCCCCAGAATTTTTTACCCAGACAGCCCCGCAAAGTCCGAAATGTCGGGAAAAAACACTTTTTCTGCACATTTCGCTCGACGCACCCATCGAAACACGCCTCCAACAACACATGGCCTACCGTCACGCGTTCCCACAGGTGTCCCGATGAAAACGGTACCTCACATGTGTGGGTGCACCTACCTGGCCGCCAAGGGGAAAGCCTAAAACACGAGTAACCCCAAGTCTGTTTTCAGAGGGAAATCTCAGACATTCTGCCGACCGGCACAACGTACAGATATGGGCCTCGGGTGTCCAAGCCACCAAGGAAAACAGGGAACCCCATGCATTTTCGAAAAGAGGACACCCGTGGGAATCCGCAGAGGTATGATTTGCGCACATCGCCCCAGATTTTTTTACCCAGACACCCCTGCAAAGTCCGAAATGTGGGGAAAAAAACGCTTTTTCCGCACATTTTGCTCGACGCACCCATAGAAACACGCCCCCAACAACACATGGCCTACCGTCACGCGTTCCCACAGGTGTCCCGATGAAAACGGTACCTCACATGTGTGGGTGCACCTACCTGGTCGCCAAGGGGAAAGCCTAAAACACAATTAACCCCAAGTCTGTTTTCAGAGGGAAATCTCAGACATTCTGCCGACCGGCACAACGTACAGATATGGGCCTCGAGTGTCCAAGCCACCGAGGAAAACAGGGAACCCCATGCATTTTCGAAAAGAGGACACCCGTGGGAATCCGCAGAGGTATGATTTGCGCACATCGCCCCAGTTTTTACCCAGACACCCCTGCAAAGACCGAAATGTGGGGAAAAAACGCTTTTTCCGCACATTTCGCTCGACGCACCCATCGAAACACGCCCCCAACAACACATGGCCTACCGTCACGCGTTCCCACAGGTGTCCCGATGAAAACGGTACCTCACATGTGTGGGTGCACCTACCTGGCCGCCAAGGGGAAAGCCTAAAACACAAGTAACCCCAAGTCTGTTTTCAGAGGGAAATCTCAGACATTCTGCCGACCGGCACAACGTACAGATATGGGCCTCGGGTGTCCAAGCCACCGAGGAAAACAGGGAACCCCATGCATTTTCGAAAAGAGGACACCCGTGGGAATCCGCAGAGGTATGATTTGCG
Organism: Ambystoma mexicanum; assembly: GCF_040938575.1. Taxonomy (NCBI): domain Eukaryota; kingdom Metazoa; phylum Chordata; class Amphibia; order Caudata; family Ambystomatidae; genus Ambystoma; species Ambystoma mexicanum. The sequence goes on along the minus strand of NC_090940.1, from coordinate 461,782,667 downwards.
CACATCGCCCCAGATTTTTTTACCCAGACACCCCTGCAAAGTCCGAAATGTGGGGAAAAAAATGCTTTTTCCGCACATTTTGCTCGACGCACCCATCGAAACACGCCCCCAACAACACATGGCCTACCGTCACGCGTTCCCACAGGTGTCCCGATGAAAACGGTACCTCACATGTGTGGGTGCACCTACCTGGCCGCCAAGGGGAAAGCCTCAAACACAAGTAACCCCAAGTCTGTTTTCAGAGGGAAATCTCAGACATTCTGCCGACCGGCACAATGTACAGATATGGGCCTCGGGTGTCCAAGCCACCGAGGAAAACACGGAACCCCATGCATTTTTGAAAAGAGGACACCCGTGGGAATCCGCAGAGGTATGATTTGCGCACATCGCCCCAGATTTTTTTACCCAGACACCCCTGCAAAGTCCGAAATGTGGGGAAAAAACGCTTTTTCCGCACATTTCGCTCGACGCACCCATCGAAACACGCCTCCAAAAACACATGGCCTACCGTCACGCGTTCCCACAGGTGTCCCGATGAAAACAGTACCTCACATGTGTGGGTGCACCTACCTGGCCGCCAAGGGGAAAGCCTACAACACGAGTAACCCCAAGTCTGTTTTCAGAGGGAAATCTCAGACATTCTGCCGACCGGCACAACGTACAGATATGGGCCTCGGGTGTCCAAGCCACCAAGGAAAACAGGGAACCCCATGCATTTTCGAAAAGAGGACACCCGTGGGAATCCGCAGAGGTATGATTTGCGCACATCGCCCCAGATTTTTTTACCCAGACACCCCCGCAAAGTCCGAAATGTGGTGGAAAAAATGCTTTTTCCGCACATTTCGCTCGACGCACCCATCGAAACACGACCCCAACAACACATGGCCTACCGTCACGCGTTCCCACAGGTGTCCCGATGAAAACGGTACCTCACATGTGTGGGTGCACCTACCTGGCCGCCAAGGGGAAAGCCTAAAACACAAGTAACCCCAAGTCTGTTTTCAGAGGGAAATCTCAGACATTCTGCCGACCGGCACAACGTACAGATATGGGCCTCGGGTGTCCAAGCCACCAAGGAAAACAGGGAACCCCATGCATTTTCGAAAAGAGGACACCCGTGGGAATCCGCAGAGGTATGATTTGCGCACATCGGCCCAGATTTTTTTACCCAGACACCCCTGCAAAGTCCGCAAAGTGGTGAAAAAAACGCTTTTTCCGCACATTTTGCTCGACGCACCCATCGAAACACGCCCCCAACAACACATGGCCTACCGTCACGCGTTCCCACAGGTGTCCCGATGAAAACGGTACCTCACATGTGTGGGTGCACCTACCTGGCCGCCAAGGGGAAAGCCTAAAACACAAGTAACCCCAAGTCTGTTTTCAGAGGGAAATCTCAGACATTCTGCCGACCGGCACAACGTACAGATATGGGCCTCGGGTGTATAAGCCACCAAGGAAAACAGGGAACCCCATGCATTTTCGAAAAGAGGACACCCGTGGGAATCCGCAGAGGTAAGATTTGCGAACATCGGCCCAGATTTTTTTACCCAGACACCCCTGCAAAGTCCGAAAAGTGGTGAAAAAAACGCTTTTTCCGCACATTTCGCTCGACGCACCCATCGAAACACGGCTCCAACAACACATGGCCTACCGGCACGCGTTCCCACAGGTGTCCCGATGAAAATGGTACCTCACATGTTTGGGTGCACCTACCTGGCCGCCAAGGGGAAAGCCTAAAACACAAGTAACCCCAAGTCTGTTTTCAGAGGTAAATCTCAGACATTCTGCCGACCGGCACAACGTACAGATATGGGCCTCGGGTGTCCAAGCCACCGAGGAAAACAGGGAACCCCATGCATTTTCGAAAAGAGGACACCCGTGGGAATCCGCAGATGTATGATTTGCGCACATCGCCCCAGATTTCTTTACCCAGACACCCCTGCAAAGTCCGAAATGTGGGGAAAAAAATGCTTTTTCCGCACATTTTGCTTTTTCCGCACATTTTGCACGACGCACCCATCGAAACACGCCCACAACAACACATGGCCTACCGTCACGCGTTCCCACAGGTGTCCCGATGAAAACGGTACCTCACATGTGTGGGTGCACCTACCTGGCCGCCAAGGGGAAAGCCTAAAACAAAAGTAACCCCAAGTCTGTTTTCAGAGGGAAATCTCAGACATTCTGCCGACCGGCACAATGTACAGATATGGGCCTCGGGTGTCCAAGCCACCGAGGAAAACAGGGAACCCCATGCATTTTCGAAAAGAGGACACCCGTGGGTATCCACAGAGGTATGATTTGCGCACATCGCCCCAGATTTTTTTACCCAGACACCCCTGCAAAGTCCGAAATGTGGGGAAAAAAAAGCTTTTTCCGCACATTTCGCTCGACGCACCCATCGAAACACGCCCCCAACAACACATGGCCTACCGTCACGCGTTCCCACAGGTGTCCCAATGAAAACGGTACCTCACATGTGTGGGTGCACCTACCTGGCCGCCAAGGTGAAAGCCTAAAACACAAGTAACCCCAAGTCTGTTTTCAGAGGGAAATCTCAGGCATTCTGCCGACCGGCACAACGTACAGATATGGGCCTCGGGTGTCCAAGCCACTGAGGAAAACAGGGAACCCCATGCATTTTCGAAAAGAGGACACCCGTGGGAATCCGCAGAGGTATGATTTGCGCACATCGCCCCAGATTTTTTTTACTCAGACACCCCTGGAAAGTCCGAAATGTGGGGAAAAAAACTCTTTTTCCGCACATTTCGGTCGACGCACCCATCGAAACACGCCCCCAAGAACACATGGCCTACCATCACGCGTTCCCACAGGTGTCCCGATGAAAACGGTACCTCACATGTGTGGGTGCACCTACCTGGCCGCCAAGGGGAAAGCCTAAAACACAATTAACCCCAAGTCTGTTTTCAGAGGGAAATCTCAGACATTCTGCCGACCGGCACAACGTACAGATATGGGCCTCGGGTGTCCAAGCCAACGAGGAAAACAGGGAACCCCATGCATTTTCGAAAAGAGGACACCCGTGGGAATCCGCAGAGGTATGATTTGCGCACATCGCCCCAGATTTTTTTACCCAGACACCCCTGCAAAGTCCGATATGTGGGGAAAAAAACGATTTTTCCGCACATTTCGCTCGACGCACCCATAGAAACACGCCCCCAACAACACATGGCCTACCGTCACGCGTTCCCACAGGTGTCCCGATGAAAACGGTACCTCACATGTGTGGGTGCACCTACCTGGTCGCCAAGGGGAAAGCCTAAAACACAAGTAACCCCAAGTCTGTTTTCAGAGGGAAATCTCAGACATTCTGCCGACCGGCACAACGTACAGATATGGGCCTCGGGTGTCCAAGCCACCGAGGAAAACAGGGAACCCCATGCATTTTCGAAAAGAGGACACCCGTGGAAATCCGCAGAGGTATGATTTGCGCACATCGCCCCAGATTTTTTTACCCAGACACCCCTGCAAAGTCCGAAATGTGGGGAAAAAAAAGCTTTTTCCGCACATTTCGCTCAACGCACCCATCGAAACACGCCCCCAACAACACATGGCCTACCGTCACGCGTTCCCACAGGTGTCCCGATGAAAACGGTACCTCACATGTGTGGGTGCACCTACCTGGCTGCCAAGGGGAAAGCCTAAAACACAAGTAACCCCAAGTCTGTTTTCAGAGGGAAATCTCAGACATTCTGCCGACCGGCACAACGTACAGATATGGGCCTCGGGTGTCCAAGCCACCAAGGAAAACAGGGAACCCCATGCATTTTCGAAAAGAGGACACCCGTGGGAATCCGCAGAGGTAAGATTTGCGAACATCGGCCCAGATTTTTTTACCCAGACACCCCTGCAAAGTCCGAAAAGTGGTGAAAAAAACGCTTTTTCCGCACATTTCGCTCGACGCACCCATCGAAACACGGCTCCAACAACACATGGCCTACCGGCACGCGTTCCCACAGGTGTCCCGATGAAAATGGTACCTCACATGTTTGGGTGCACCTACCTGGCCGCCAAGGGGAAAGCCTAAAACACAAGTAACCCCAAGTCTGTTTTCAGAGGTAAATCTCAGACATTCTGCCGACCGGCACAACGTACAGATATGGGCCTCGGGTGTCCAAGCCACCGAGGAAAACAGGGAACCCCATGCATTTTCGAAAAGAGGACACCCGTGGGAATCCGCAGATGTATGATTTGCGCACATCGCCCCAGATTTCTTTACCCAGACACCCCTGCAAAGTCCGAAATGTGGGGAAAAAAATGCTTTTTCCGCACATTTTGCTTTTTCCGCACATTTTGCTCGACGCACCCATCGAAACACGCCCACAACAACACATGGCCTACCGTCACGCGTTCCCACAGGTGTCCCGATGAAAACGGTACCTCACATGTGTGGGTGCACCTACCTGGCCGCCAAGGGGAAAGCCTAAAACAAAAGTAACCCCAAGTCTGTTTTCAGAGGGAAATCTCAGACATTCTGCCGACCGGCACAATGTACAGATATGGGCCTCGGGTGTCCAAGCCACCGAGGAAAACAGGGAACCCCATGCATTTTCGAAAAGAGGACACCCGTGGGTATCCACAGAGGTATGATTTGCGCACATCGCCCCAGATTTTTTTACCCAGACACCCCTGCAAAGTCTGAAATGTGGGGAAAAAAAAGCTTTTTCCGCACATTTCGCTCGACGCACCCATCGAAACACGCCCCCAACAACACATGGCCTACCGTCACGCGTTCCCACAGGTGTCCCAATGAAAACGGTACCTCACATGTGTGGGTGCACCTACCTGGCCGCCAAGGTGAAAGCCTAAAACACAAGTAACCCCAAGTCTGTTTTCAGAGGGAAATCTCAGGCATTCTGCCGACCGGCACAACGTACAGATATGGGCCTCGGGTGTCCAAGCCACTGAGGAAAACAGGGAACCCCATGCATTTTCGAAAAGAGGACACCCGTGGGAATCCGCAGAGGTATGATTTGCGCACATCGCCCCAGATTTTTTTTACTCAGACACCCCTGGAAAGTCCGAAATGTGGGGAAAAAAATGCTTTTTCCGCACATTTCGGTCGACGCACCCATCGAAACACGCCCCCAAGAACACATGGCCTACCATCACGCGTTCCCACAGGTGTCTCGATGAAAACGGTACCTCACATGTGTGGGTGCACCTACCTGGCCGCCAAGGGGAAAGCCTAAAACACAATTAACCCCAAGTCTGTTTTCAGAGGGAAATCTCAGACATTCTGCCGACCGGCACAACGTACAGATATGGGCCTCGGGTGTCCAAGCCAACGAGGAAAACAGGGAACCCCATGCATTTTCGAAAAGAGGACACCCGTGGGAATCCGCAGAGGTATGATTTGCGCACATCGCCCCAGATTTTTTTACCCAGACACCCCTGCAAAGTCCGATATGTGGGGAAAAAAACGATTTTTCCGCACATTTCGCTCGACGCACCCATAGAAACACGCCCCCAACAACACATGGCCTACCGTCACGCGTTCCCACAGGTGTCCCGATGAAAACGGTACCTCACATGTGTGGGTGCACCTACCTGGTCGCCAAGGGGAAAGCCTAAAACACAAGTAACCCCAAGTCTGTTTTCAGAGGGAAATCTCAGACATTCTGCCGACCGGCACAACGTACAGATATGGGCCTCGGGTGTCCAAGCCACCGAGGAAAACAGGGAACCCCATGCATTTTTGAAAAGAGGACACCCGTGGAAATCCGCAGAGGTATGATTTGCGCACATCGCCCCAGATTTTTTTACCCAGACACCCCTGCAAAGTCCGAAATGTGGGGAAAAAAAAGCTTTTTCCGCACATTTCGCTCAACGCACCCATCGAAACACGCCCCCAACAACACATGGCCTACCGTCACGCGTTCCCACAGGTGTCCCGATGAAAACGGTACCTCACATGTGTGGGTGCACCTACCTGGCCGCCAAGGGGAAAGCCTAAAACACAAGTAACCCCAAGTCTGTTTTCAGAGGGAAATCTCAGACATTCTGCCGACCGGCACAACGTACAGATATGGGCCTCGGGTGTCCAAGCCACCAAGGAAAACAGGGAACCCCATGCATTTTCGAAAAGAGGACACCCGTGGGAATCCGCAGAGGTAAGATTTGCGAACATCGGCCCAGATTTTTTTACCCAGACACCCCTGCAAAGTCCGAAAAGTGGTGAAAAAAACGCTTTTTCCGCACATTTCGCTCGACGCACCCATCGAAACACGGCTCCAACAACACATGGCCTACCGGCACGCGTTCCCACAGGTGTCCCGATGAAAATGGTACCTCACATGTTTGGGTGCACCTACCTGGCCGCCAAGGGGAAAGCCTAAAACACAAGTAACCCCAAGTCTGTTTTCAGAGGTAAATCTCAGACATTCTGCCGACCGGCACAACGTACAGATATGGGCCTCGGGTGTCCAAGCCACCGAGGAAAACAGGGAACCCCATGCATTTTCGAAAAGAGGACACCCGTGGGAATCCGCAGATGTATGATTTGCGCACATCGCCCCAGATTTCTTTACCCAGACACCCCTGCAAAGTCCGAAATGTGGGGAAAAAAATGCTTTTTCCGCACATTTTGCTTTTTCCGCACATTTTGCTCGACGCACCCATCGAAACACGCCCACAACAACACATGGCCTACCGTCACGCGTTCCCACAGGTGTCCCGATGAAAACGGTACCTCACATGTGTGGGTGCACCTACCTGGCCGCCAAGGGGAAAGCCTAAAACAAAAGTAACCCCAAGTCTGTTTTCAGAGGGAAATCTCAGACATTCTGCCGACCGGCACAATGTACAGATATGGGCCTCGGGTGTCCAAGCCACCGAGGAAAACAGGGAACCCCATGCATTTTCGAAAAGAGGACACCCGTGGGTATCCACAGAGGTATGATTTGCGCACATCGCCCCAGATTTTTTTACCCAGACACCCCTGCAAAGTCCGAAATGTGGGGAAAAAAAAGCTTTTTCCGCACATTTCGCTCGACGCACCCATCGAAACACGCCCCCAACAACACATGGCCTACCGTCACGCGTTCCCACAGGTGTCCCAATGAAAACGGTACCTCACATGTGTGGGTGCACCTACCTGGCCGCCAAGGTGAAAGCCTAAAACACAAGTAACCCCAAGTCTGTTTTCAGAGGGAAATCTCAGGCATTCTGCCGACCGGCACAACGTACAGATATGGGCCTCGGGTGTCCAAGCCACTGAGGAAAACAGGGAACCCCATGCATTTTCGAAAAGAGGACACCCGTGGGAATCCGCAGAGGTATGATTTGCGCACATCGCCCCAGATTTTTTTTACTCAGACACCCCTGGAAAGTCCGAAATGTGGGGAAAAAAACGCTTTTTCCGCACATTTCGGTCGACGCACCCATCGAAACACGCCCCCAAGAACACATGGCCTACCATCACGCGTTCCCACAGGTGTCCCGATGAAAACGGTACCTCACATGTGTGGGTGCACCTACCTGGCCGCCAAGGGGAAAGCCTAAAACACAATTAACCCCAAGTCTGTTTTCAGAGGGAAATCTCAGACATTCTGCCGACCGGCACAACGTACAGATATGGGCCTCGGGTGTCCAAGCCAACGAGGAAAACAGGGAACCCCATGCATTTTCGAAAAGAGGACACCCGTGGGAATCCGCAGAGGTATGATTTGCGCACATCGGCCCAGATTTTTTTACCCAGACATCCCTGCAAAGTCCGATATGTGGGGAAAAAAACGCTATTTCCGCACATTTCGGTCGACGCACCCATCGAAACACGCCCCCAAGAACACATGGCCTACCGTCACGCGTTCCCACAGGTGCCCCGATGAAAACGGTACCTCACATGTGTGGGTGCACCTACCTGGCCGCCAAGGGGAAAGCCTAAAACACAATTAACCCCAAGTCTGTTTTCAGAGGGAAATCTCAGACATTCTGCCGACCGGCACAACGTACAGATATGGGCCTCGGGTGTCCAAGCCAACGAGGAAAACAGGGAACCCCATGCATTTTCGAAAAGAGGACACCAGTGGGAATCCGCAGAGGTATGATTTGCGCACATCGCCCCAGATTTTTTTACCCAGACACCCCTGCAAAGTCCGAAATGTGGGGAAAAAATGCTTTTTCCCCACATTTCGCTCGATGCACCCATCGAAACACGCCCCCAATAACACATGGCCTACCGTCACGCGTTCCCACAGGTGTCCCGATGAAAACGGTACCTCACATGTGTGGGTGCACCTACCTGACCGCCAAGGGGAAAGCCTAAAACACAAGTAACCCCAAGTCTGTTTTCAGAGGGAAATCTCAGACATTCTGCCGACCGGCACAACGTACAGATATGGGCCTTGGGTGTCCAAGAAACCGAGGAAAACAGGGAACCCCATGCATTTTCGAAAAGAGGACACCCGTGGGAATCCGCAGAGGTATGCTTTGCGCACATCGGCCCAGATTTTCTTACCCAGACACCCCTGCAAAGTCCGAAATGTGGTGAAAAAAACGCTTTTTCCGCACATTTTGCTCGACGCACCGATCGAAACACGCCTCCAACAACACATGTCCTACTGTCACGCGTTCCCACAGGTGTCCCGATGAAAACGGTACCTCACATGTGTGGGTGCACCTACCTGGCCGCCAAGGGGAAAGCCTAAAACACAAGTAACCCCAAGTCTGTTTTCAGAGGTAAATCTCAGACATTCTGCCGACCGGCACAACGTACAGATATGGGCCTCGGGTGTCCAAGCCACCGAGGAAAACAGGGAACCCCATGCATTTTCGAAAAGAGGACACCCGTGGGAATCCGCAGAGGTATTATTTGCGCACATCGCCCCAGACTTTTTTACCCAGACACCCCTGCAAAGTCCGAAATGTGGGGAAAAAAACGCTTTTTCCGCACATTTTGCTCGACGCACCCATCGAAACACGCCCCCAAGAACACATGGCCTACCGTCACGCGTTCCCACAGGTGTCCCGATGAAAACGGTACCTCACATGTGTGGGTGCACCTACCTGGCCGCCAAGGGGAAAGCCTAAAACACAAGTAACCCCAAGTCTGTTTTCAGAGGGAAATCTCAGACATTCTGCCGACCGGCACAACGTACAGATATGGGCCTCGGGTGTCCAAGCCACCAAGGAAAACAGGGAACCCCATGCATTTTCGAAAAGAGGACACCCGTGGGAATCCGCAGAGGTATGATTTGCGCACATCGGCCCAGATTTTTTTACCCAGACACCCCTGCAAAGTCCGAAAAGTGGTGAAAAAAACGCTTTTTCCGCACATTTCGCTCGACGCACCCATCGAAACACGGCTCCAACAACACATGGCCTACCGGCACGCGTTCCCACAGGTGTCCCGATGAAAATGGTACCTCACATGCTTGGGTGCACCTACCTGGCCGCCAAGGGGAAAGCCTAAAACACAAGTAACCCCAAGTCTGTTTTCAGAGGTAAATCTCAGACATTCTGCCGACCGGCACAACGTACAGATATGGGCCTCGGGTGTCCAAGCCACCGAGGAAAACAGGGAACCCCATGCATTTTCGAAAAGAGGACACCCGTGGGAATCCGCAGATGTATGATTTGCGCACATCGCCCCAGATTTCTTTACCCAGACACCCCTGCAAAGTCCGAAATGTGGGGAAAAAAATGCTTTTTCCGCACATTTTGCTTTTTCCGCACATTTTGCTCGACGCACCCATCGAAACACGCCCACAACAACACATGGCCTACCGTCACGCGTTCCCACAGGTGTCCCGATGAAAACGGTACCTCACATGTGTGGGTGCACCTACCTGGCCGCCAAGGGGAAAGCCTAAAACAAAAGTAACCCCAAGTCTGTTTTCAGAGGGAAATCTCAGACATTCTGCCGACCGGCACAATGTACAGATATGGGCCTCGGGTGTCCAAGCCACCGAGGAAAACAGGGAACCCCATGCATTTTCGAAAAGAGGACACCCGTGGGTATCCACAGAGGTATGATTTGCGCACATCGCCCCAGATTTTTTTACCCAGACACCCCTGCAAAGTCCGAAATGTGGGGAAAAAAAAGCTTTTTCCGCACATTTCGCTCGATGCACCCATCGAAACACGCCCCCAACAACACATGGCCTACCGTCACGCGTTCCCTAAGGTGTCCCAATGAAAACGGTACCTCACATGTGTGGGTGCACCTACCTGGCCGCCAAGGTGAAAGCCTAAAACACAAGTAACCCCAAGTCTGTTTTCAGAGGGAAATCTCAGGCATTCTGCCGACCGGCACAACGTACAGATATGGGCCTCGGGTGTCCAAGCCACTGAGGAAAACAGGGAACCCCATGCATTTTCGAAAAGAGGACACCCGTGGGAATCCGCAGAGGTATGATTTGCGCACATCGCCCCAGATTTTTTTTACTCAGACACCCCTGGAAAGTCCGAAATGTGGGGAAAAAAACGCTTTTTCCGCACATTTCGGTCGACGCACCCATCGAAACACGCCCCCAAGAACACATGGCCTACCATCACGCGTTCCCACAGGTGTCCCGATGAAAAAGGTACCTCACATGTGTGGGTGCACCTACCTGGCCGCCAAGGGGAAAGCCTAAAACACAATTAACCCCAAGTCTGTTTTCAGAGGGAAATCTCAGACATTCTGCCGACCGGCACAACGTACAGATATGGGCCTCGGGTGTCCAAGCCAACGAGGAAAACAGGGAACCCCATGCATTTTCGAAAAGAGGACACCCGTGGGAATCCGCAGAGGTATGATTTGCGCACATCGCCCCAGATTTTTTTACCCAGACACCCCTGCAAAGTCCGATATGTGGGGAAAAAAACGATTTTTCCGCACATTTCGCTCGACGCACCCATAGAAACACGCCCCCAACAACACATGGCCTACCGTCACGCGTTCCCACAGGTGTCCCGATGAAAACGGTACCTCACATGTGTGGGTGCACCTACCTGGTCGCCAAGGGGAAAGCCTAAAACACAAGTAACCCCAAGTCTGTTTTCAGAGGGAAATCTCAGACATTCTGCCGACCGGCACAACGTACAGATATGGGCCTCGGGTGTCCAAGCCACCGAGGAAAACAGGGAACCCCATGCATTTTCGAAAAGAGGACACCCGTGGAAATCCGCAGAGGTATGATTTGCGCACATCGCCCCAGATTTTTTTACCCAGACACCCCTGCAAAGTCCGAAATGTGGGGAAAAAAAAGCTTTTTCCGCACATTTCGCTCAACGCACCCATCGAAACACGCCCCCAACAACACATGGCCTACCGTCACGCGTTCCCACAGGTGTCCCGATGAAAACGGTACCTCACATGTGTGGGTGCACCTACCTGGCCGCCAAGGGGAAAGCCTAAAACACAAGTAACCCCAAGTCTGTTTTCAGAGGGAAATCTCAGACATTCTGCCGACCGGCACAACGTACAGATATGGGCCTCGGGTGTCCAAGCCACCAAGGAAAACAGGGAACCCCATGCATTTTCGAAAAGAGGACACCCGTGGGAATCCGCAGAGGTAAGATTTGCGAACATCGGCCCAGATTTTTTTACCCAGACACCCCTGCAAAGTCCGAAAAGTGGTGAAAAAAACGCTTTTTCCGCACATTTCGCTCGACGCACCCATCGAAACACGGCTCCAACAACACATGGCCTACCGGCACGCGTTCCCACAGGTGTCCCGATGAAAATGGTACCTCACATGTTTGGGTGCACCTACCTGGCCGCCAAGGGGAAAGCCTAAAACACAAGTAACCCCAAGTCTGTTTTCAGAGGTAAATCTCAGACATTCTGCCGACCGGCACAACGTACAGATATGGGCCTCGGGTGTCCAAGCCACCGAGGAAAACAGGGAACCCCATGCATTTTCGAAAAGAGGACACCCGTGGGAATCCGCAGATGTATGATTTGCGCACATCGCCCCAGATTTCTTTACCCAGACACCCCTGCAAAGTCCGAAATGTGGGGAAAAAAATGCTTTTTCCGCACATTTTGCTTTTTCCGCACATTTTGCTCGACGCACCCATCGAAACACGCCCACAACAACACATGGCCTACCGTCACGCGTTCCCACAGGTGTCCCGATGAAAACGGTACCTCACATGTGTGGGTGCACCTACCTGGCCGCCAAGGGGAAAGCCTAAAACAAAAGTAACCCCAAGTCTGTTTTCAGAGGGAAATCTCAGACATTCTGCCGACCGGCACAATGTACAGATATGGGCCTCGGGTGTCCAAGCCACCGAGGAAAACAGGGAACCCCATGCATTTTCGAAAAGAGGACACCCGTGGGTATCCACAGAGGTATGATTTGCGCACATCGCCCCAGATTTTTTTACCCAGACACCCCTGCAAAGTCCGAAATGTGGGGAAAAAAAAGCTTTTTCCGCACATTTCGCTCGACGCACCCATCGAAACACGCCCCCAACAACACATGGCCTACCGTCACGCGTTCCCACAGGTGTCCCAATGAAAACGGTACCTCACATGTGTGGGTGCACCTACCTGGCCGCCAAGGTGAAAGCCTAAAACACAAGTAACCCCAAGTCTGTTTTCAGAGGGAAATCTCAGGCATTCTGCCGACCGGCACAACGTACAGATATGGGCCTCGGGTGTCCAAGCCACTGAGGAAAACAGGGAACCCCATGCATTTTCGAAAAGAGGACACCCGTGGGAATCCGCAGAGGTATGATTTGCGCACATCGCCCCAGATTTTTTTTACTCAGACACCCCTGGAAAGTCCGAAATGTGGGGAAAAAAACGCTTTTTCCGCACATTTCGGTCGACGCACCCATCGAAACACGCCCCCAAGAACACATGGCCTACCATCACGCGTTCCCACAGGTGTCCCGATGAAAACGGTACCTCACATGTGTGGGTGCACCTACCTGGCCGCCAAGGGGAAAGCCTAAAACACAATTAACCCCAAGTCTGTTTTCAGAGGGAAATCTCAGACATTCTGCCGACCGGCACAACGTACAGATATGGGCCTCGGGTGTCCAAGCCAACGAGGAAAACAGGGAACCCCATGCATTTTCGAAAAGAGGACACCCGTGGGAATCCGCAGAGGTATGATTTGCGCACATCGCCCCAGATTTTTTTACCCAGACACCCCTGCAAAGTCCGATATGTGGGGAAAAAAACAATTTTTCCGCACATTTCGCTCGACGCACCCATAGAAACACGCCCCCAACAACACATGGCCTACCGTCACGCGTTCCCACAGGTGTCCCGATGAAAACGGTACCTCACATGTGTGGGTGCACCTACCTGGTCGCCAAGGGGAAAGCCTAAAACACAAGTAACCCCAAGTCTGTTTTCAGAGGGAAATCTCAGACATTCTGCCGACCGGCACAACGTACAGATATGGGCCTCGGGTGTCCAAGCCACCGAGGAAAACAGGTGACCCCATGCATTTTTGAAAAGAGGACACCCGTGGAAATCCGCAGAGGTATGATTTGCGCACATCGCCCCAGATTTTTTTACCCAGACACCCCTGCAAAGTCCGAAATGTGGGGAAAAAAAAGCTTTTTCCGCACATTTCGCTCAACGCACCCATCGAAACACGCCCCCAACAACACATGGCCTACCGTCACGCGTTCCCACAGGTGTCCCGATGAAAACGGTACCTCACATGTGTGGGTGCACCTACCTGGCCGCCAAGGGGAAAGCCTAAAACACAAGTAACCCCAAGTCTGTTTTCAGAGGGAAATCTCAGACATTCTGCCGACCGGCACAACGTACAGATATGGGCCTCGGGTGTCCAAGCCACCAAGGAAAACAGGGAACCCCATGCATTTTCGAAAAGAGGACACCCGTGGGAATCCGCAGAGGTAAGATTTGCGAACATCGGCCCAGATTTTTTTACCCAGACACCCCTGCAAAGTCCGAAAAGTGGTGAAAAAAACGCTTTTTCCGCACATTTCGCTCGACGCACCCATCGAAACACGGCTCCAACAACACATGGCCTACCGGCACGCGTTCCCACAGGTGTCCCGATGAAAATGGTACCTCACATGTTTGGGTGCACCTACCTGGCCGCCAAGGGGAAAGCCTAAAACACAAGTAACCCCAAGTCTGTTTTCAGAGGTAAATCTCAGACATTCTGCCGACCGGCACAACGTACAGATATGGGCCTTGGGTGTCCAAGCCACCGAGGAAAACAGGGAACCCCATGCATTTTCGAAAAGAGGACACCCGTGGGAATCCGCAGATGTATGATTTGCGCACATCGCCCCAGATTTCTTTACCCAGACACCCCTGCAAAGTCCGAAATGTGGGGAAAAAAATGCTTTTTCCGCACATTTTGCTTTTTCCGCACATTTTGCTCGACGCACCCATCGAAACACGCCCACAACAACACATGGCCTACCGTCACGCGTTCCCACAGGTGTCCCGATGAAAACGGTACCTCACATGTGTGGGTGCACCTACCTGGCCGCCAAGGGGAAAGCCTAAAACAAAAGTAACCCCAAGTCTGTTTTCAGAGGGAAATCTCAGACATTCTGCCGACCGGCACAATGTACAGATATGGGCCTCGGGTGTCCAAGCCACCGAGGAAAACAGGGAACCCCATGCATTTTCGAAAAGAGGACACCCGTGGGTATCCACAGAGGTATGATTTGCGCACATCGCCCCAGATTTTTTTACCCAGACACCCCTGCAAAGTCCGAAATGTGGGGAAAAAAAAGCTTTTTCCGCACATTTCGCTCGACGCACCCATCGAAACACGCCCCCAACAACACATGGCCTACCGTCACGCGTTCCCACAGGTGTCCCAATGAAAACGGTACCTCACATGTGTGGGTGCACCTACCTGGCCGCCAAGGTGAAAGCCTAAAACACAAGTAACCCCAAGTCTGTTTTCAGAGGGAAATCTCAGGCATTCTGCCGACCGGCACAACGTACAGATATGGGCCTCGGGTGTCCAAGCCACTGAGGAAAACAGGGAACCCCATGCATTTTCGAAAAGAGGACACCCGTGGGAATCCGCAGAGGTATGATTTGCGCACATCGCCCCAGATTTTTTTTACTCAGACACCCCTGGAAAGTCCGAAATGTGGGGAAAAAAACGCTTTTTCCGCACATTTCGGTCGACGCACCCATCGAAACACGCCCCCAAGAACACATGGCCTACCATCACGCGTTCCCACAGGTGTCCCGATGAAAACGGTACCTCACATGTGTGGGTGCACCTACCTGGCCGCCAAGGGGAAAGCCTAAAACACAATTAACCCCAAGTCTGTTTTCAGAGGGAAATCTCAGACATTCTGCCGACCGGCACAACGTACAGATATGGGCCTCGGGTGTCCAAGCCAACGAGGAAAACAGGGAACCCCATGCATTTTCGAAAAGAGGACACCCGTGGGAATCCGCAGAGGTATGATTTGCGCACATCGCCCCAGATTTTTTTACCCAGACATCCCTGCAAAGTCCGATATGTGGGGAAAAAAACGATTTTTCCGCACATTTCGCTCGACGCACCCATAGAAACACGCCCCCAACAACACATGGCCTACCGTCACGCGTTCCCACAGGTGTCCCGATGAAAACGGTACCTCACATGTGTGGGTGCACCTACCTGGTCGCCAAGGGGAAAGCCTAAAACACAAGTAACCCCAAGTCTGTTTTCAGAGGGAAATCTCAGACATTCTGCCGACCGGCACAACGTACAGATATGGGCCTCGGGTGTCCAAGCCACCGAGGAAAACAGGGAACCCCATGCATTTTCGAAAAGAGGACACCCGTGGAAATCCGCAGAGGTATGATTTGCGGACATCGCCCCAGATTTTTTTACCCAGACACCCCTGCAAAGTCCGAAATGTGGGGAAAAAAAAGCTTTTTCCGCACATTTCGCTCAACGCACCCATCGAAACACGCCCCCAACAACACATGGCCTACCGTCACGCGTTCCCACAGGTGTCCCGATGAAAACGGTATCTCACATGTGTGGGTGCACCTACCTGGCCGCCAAGGGGAAAGCCTAAAACACAAGTAACCCCAAGTCTGTTTTCAGAGGGAAATCTCAGGCATTCTGCCGACCGGCACAACGTACAGATATGGGCCTCGGGTGTCCAAGCCACCGAGGAAAACAGGGAACCCCATGCATTTTCGAAAAGAGGACACCTGTGGGAATCCGCAGAGGTATGATTTGCGCACATCGCCCCAGATTTTTTTTTACTCAGACACCCCTGCAAAGTCCGAAATGTGGGGAAAAAAACGCTATTTCCGCACATTTCGGTCGACGCACCCATCGAAACACGCCCCCAAGAACACATGGCCTACCGTCACGCGTTCCCACAGGTGCCCCGATGAAAACGGTACCTCACATGTGTGGGTGCACCTACCTGGCCGCCAAGGGGAAAGCCTAAAACACAATTAACCCCAAGTCTGTTTTCAGAGGGAAATCTCAGACATTCTGCCGACCGGCACAACGTACAGATATGGGCCTCGGGTGTCCAAGCCAACGAGGAAAACAGGGAACCCCATGCATTTTCGAAAAGAGGACACCAGTGGGAATCCGCAGAGGTATGATTTGCGCACATCGCCCCAGATTTTTTTACCCAGACACCCCTGCAAAGTCCGAAATGTGGGGAAAAAATGCTTTTTCCCCACATTTCGCTCGATGCACCCATCGAAACACGCCCCCAATAACACATGGCCTACCGTCACGCGTTCCCACAGGTGTCCCGATGAAAACGGTACCTCACATGTGTGGGTGCACCTACCTGACCGCCAAGGGGAAAGCCTAAAACACAAGTAACCCCAAGTCTGTTTTCAGAGGGAAATCTCAGACATTCTGCCGACCGGCACAACGTACAGATATGGGCCTTGGGTGTCGAAGACACCGAGGAAAACAGGGAACCCCATGCATTTTCGAAAAGAGGACACCCGTGGGAATCCGCAGAGGTATGCTTTGCGCACATCGGCCCAGATTTTCTTACCCAGACACCCCTGCAAAGTCCGAAATGTGGTGAAAAAAACGCTTTTTCCGCACATTTTGCTCGACGCACCGATCGAAACACGCCTCCAACAACACATGTCCTACTGTCACGCGTTCCCACAGGTGTCCCGATGAAAACGGTACCTCACATGTGTGGGTGCACCTACCTGGCCGCCAAGGGGAAAGCCTAAAACACAAGTAACCCCAAGTCTGTTTTCAGAGGTAAATCTCAGACATTCTGCCGACCGGCACAACGTACAGATATGGGCCTCGGGTGTCCAAGCCACCGAGGAAAACAGGGAACCCCATGCATTTTCGAAAAGAGGACACCCGTGGGAATCCGCAGAGGTATTATTTGCGCACATCGCCCCAGACTTTTTTACCCAGACACCCCTGCAAAGTCCGAAATGTGGGGAAAAAAACGCTTTTTCCGCACATTTTGCTCGACGCACCCATCGAAACACGCCCCCAACAACACATGGCCTACCGTCACGCGTTCCCACAGGTGTCCCGATGAAAACGGTACCTCACATGTGTGGGTGCACCTACCTGGTCGCCAAGGGGAAAGCCTAAAACACAATTAACCCCAAGTCTGTTTTCAGAGGGAAATCTCAGACATTCTGCCGACCGGCACAACGTACAGATATGGGCCTCGGGTGTCCAAGCCAACGAGGAAAACAGGGAACCCCATGCATTTTCGAAAAGAGGACACCCGTGGGAATCCGCAGAGGTATGATTTGCGCACATCGCCCCAGATTTTTTTACCCAGACACCCCTGCAAAGTCCGATATGTGGGGAAAAAAACAATTTTTCCGCACATTTCGCTCGACGCACCCATAGAAACACGCCCCCAACAACACATGGCCTACCGTCACGCGTTCCCACAGGTGTCCCGATGAAAACGGTACCTCACATGTGTGGGTGCACCTACCTGGTCGCCAAGGGGAAAGCCTAAAACACAAGTAACCCCAAGTCTGTTTTCAGAGGGAAATCTCAGACATTCTGCCGACCGGCACAACGTACAGATATGGGCCTCGGGTGTCCAAGCCACCGAGGAAAACAGGGAACCCCATGCATTTTCGAAAAGAGGACACCCGTGGAAATCCGCAGAGGTATGATTTGCGCACATCGCCCCAGATTTTTTTACCCAGACACCCCTGCAAAGTCCGAAATGTTGGGAAAAAAACGCTTTTTCCGCACATTTCGCTCGACGCACCCATCGAAACACGCCCCCAACAACACATGGCCTACTGTCACGCGTTCCCACAGGTGTCCCGATGAAAACGGTACCTCAGATGTGTGGGTGCACCTACCTGGCCGCCAAGGGGAAAGCCTAAAACACAAGTAACCCCAAGTCTGTTTTCAGAGGGAAATCTCAGACATTCTGCCGACCGGCACAACGTACAGGTATGGGCCTCGGGTGTCCAAGCCACTGAGGAAAACAGGGAACCCCATGCATTTTCGAAAAGAGGACACCCGTGCGTATCCACAGAGGTATGATTTGCGCACATCGCCCCAGATATTTTTACCCAGACACCCCTGCAAAGTCCGAAATGTGGGGAAAAAAAAGCTTTTTCCGCACATTTCGCTCAACGCACCCATCGAAACACACCCCCAACAACACATGGCCTACCGTCACGCGTTCCCACAGGTGTCCCGATGAAAACGGTATCTCACATGTGTGGGTGCACCTACCTGGCCGCCAAGGGGAAAGCCTAAAACACAAGTAACCCCAAGTCTGTTTTCAGAGGGAAATCTCAGACATTCTGCCGACAGGCACAACGTACAGATATGGGCCTCGGGTGTCCAAGCCAACGAGGAAAACAGGGAACCCCATGCATTTTCGAAAAGAGGACACCCGTGGGAATCCGCAGAGGTATGATTTGCGCACATCGCCCCAGATATTTTTACCCAGACACCCCTGCAAAGTCCAAAATGTGGGGAAAAAAACGCTTTTTCCGTACATTTCGCTCGACGCACCCATCGAAACACGCCCCCAACAACACATGGCCTACCGTCACGCGTTCCCACAGGTGTCCCAATGAAAACGGTACCTCACATGTGTGGGTGCACCTACCTGGCCGCCAAGGGGAAAGCCTAAAACACAAGTAACCCCAAGTCTGTTTTCAGAGGGAAATCTCAGGCATTCTGCCGACCGGCACAACGTACAGATATGGGCCTCGGGTGTCCAAGCCACCGAGGAAAACAGGGAACCCCATGCATTTTCGAAAAGAGGACACCTGTGGGAATCCGCAGAGGTATGATTTGCGCACATCGCCCCAGATTTTTTTTTACTCAGACACCCCTGCAAAGTCCGAAATGTGGGGAAAAAAACGCTATTTCCGCACATTTCGGTCGACGCACCCATCGAAACACGCCCCCAAGAACACATGGCTACCGTCACGCGTTCCCACAGGTGTCCCGATGAAAACGGTACCTCACATGTGTGGGTGCACCTACCTGGCCGCCAAGGGGAAAGCCTAAAACACAATTAACCCCAAGTCTGTTTTCAGAGGGAAATCTCAGACATTCTGCCGACCGGCACAACGTACAGATATGGGCCTCGGGTGTCCAAGCCAACGAGGAAAACAGGGAACCCCATGCATTTTCGAAAAGAGGACACCCGTGGGAATCCGCAGAGGTATAATTTGCGCACATCGCCCCAGATTTTTTTACCCAGACACACCTGCAAAGTCCGAAATGTGGGGAAAAAAATGCTTTTTCCGTACATTTCGCTCGACGCACCCATCGAAACACGCCCCCAACAACACATGGCCTACCGTCACACGTTCCCACAGGTGTCCCAATGAAAACGGTACCTCACATGTGTGGGTGCACCTACCTGGCCGCCAAGGGGAAAGCCTAAAACACAAGTAACCCCAAGTCTGTTTTCAGAGGGAAATCTCAGACATTCTGCCGACCGGCACAACGTACAGATATGGGCCTCGGGTGTCCAAGCCACAGAGGAAAACAGGGAACCCCATGCATTTTCGAAAAGAGGACACCCGTGGGAATCCGCAGAGGTATGATTTGCGCACATCGCCCCAGATTTTTTTACCCAGACACCCCTGCAAAGTCCGAAATGTGGGGAAAAAACGCTTTTTCCCCACATTTCGCTCGATGCACCCATCGAAACACGCCCCCAATAACACATGGCCTACCGTCACGCGTTCCCACAGGTGTCCCGATGAAAACGGTACCTCACATGTGTGGGTGCACCTACCTGACCGCCAAGGGGAAAGCCTAAAACACAAGTAACCCCAAGTCTGTTTTCAGAGGGAAATCTCATACATTCTGCCGACCGGCACAACGTACAGATATGGGCCTTGGGTGTCCAAGACACCGAGGAAAACAGGGAACCCCATGCATTTTCGAAAAGAGGACACCCGTGGGAATCCGCAGAGGTATGATTTGCGCACATCGGCCCAGATTTTCTTACCCAGACACCCCTGCAAAGTCCGAAATGTGGTGAAAAAAACGCTTTTTCCGCACATTTCGCTCGACGCACCGATCGAAACACGCCTCCAACAACACATGTCCTACTGTCACGCGTTCCCACAGGTGTCCCGATGAAAACGGTACCTCACATGTGTGAGTGCACCTACCTGGCCGCCAAGGGGAAAGCCTAAAACACAAGTAACCCCAAGTCTGTTTTCAGAGGTAAATCTCAGACATTCTGCCGACCGGCACAGCGTACAGATATGGGCCTCGGGTGTCCAAGCCACCGAGGAAAACAGGGAACCCCATGCATTTTCGAAAAGAGGACACCCGTGGGAATCCGCAGAGGTATTATTTGCGCACATCGCCCCAGATTTTTTTACCCAGACACCCCTGCAAAGTCCGAAAGGTGGGGAAAAAAACGCGTTTTCCGCACATTTTGCTCGACGCACCCATCGAAACACGCCCCCAACAACACATGGCCTACCGTCACGCGTTCCCACAGGTGTCCCGATGAAAACGGTACCTCACATGTGTGGGTGCACCTACCTGGCCGCCAAGGGGAAAGCCTAAAACACAAGTAACCCCAAGTCTGTTTTCAGAGGGAAATCTCAGACATTCTGCCGACCGGCACAACGTACAGATATGGGCCTCGGGTGTCCAAGCCACCGAGGAAAACAGGGAACCCCATGCATTTTCGAAAAGAGGACACCCGTGGGAATCCGCAGAGATATGATTTGCGCACATCGCCCCAGATTTTTTTACCCAGACACCCCTGCAAAGTACGAAATGTGGGGAAAAAAATGCTTTTTCCGCACATTTTGCTCGACGCACCCATCGAAACACGCCCCCAACAACACATGGCCTACTGTCACGCGTTCCCACAGGTGTCCCGATGAAAACGGTACCTCACATGTGTGGGTGCACCTACCTGGCCGCCAAGGGGAAAGCCTAAAACACAAGTAACCCCAAGTCTGTTTTCACAGGGAAATCTCAGACATTCTGCCGACCGGCACAACGTACAGATATGGGCCTCGGGTGTCCAAGCCACCGAGGAAACCAGGGAACCCCATGCATTTTCGAAAAGAGGACACCCGTGGGAATCCGCAGAGGTATGATTTGCGCACATGGCCCCAGATTTTTTTACCCACACACCCCTGCAAAGTCTGAAATGTGGGGAAAAAAACGCTTTTTCCGCACATTTCGCTCGACACACCCATCGAAACACGCCCCCAACAACACATGGCCTACCGTCACGCTTTCCCACAGGTGTCCCGATGAAAATGGTACCTCACATGTGTGGGTGCACCTACCTGGCCGCCAAGGGGAAAGCCTAAAACACAAGTAACCCCAAGTCTGTTTTCAGAGGGAAATCTCAGACATTCTGCCGACTGGCACAACGTACAGATATGGGCCTCGGGTGTCCAAGCCACCGAGGAAAACAGGGAACCCCATGCATTTTCGAAAAGAGGACACCCGTGGGAATCCGCAGAGGTATGATTTGCGCACATCGCCCCAGATTTTTTTACCCAGACATCCCTGCAAAGTCCGAAATGTGGGGAAAAAAACGCTTTTTCCGCACATTTCGCTCGACGCACCCATCGCAACACGCCCCAACAACACATGGCCTACCGTCACGCGTTCCCATAGGTGTCCCGATAAAAATGGTACCTCACATGTGTGGGTGCACCTACCTGGCCGCCAAGGGGAAAGCCTAAAACACAAGTAACCCCAAGTCTGTTTTCAGAGGGAAATCTCAGACATTCTGCCGACCGGCACAACGTACAGATATGGGCCTCGGGTGTCCAAGCCACCGAGGAAAACAGGGAACCCCATGCATTTTCGAAAAGACGACACCCGTGGGAATCTGCAGAGGTATGATTTGCGCACATCGCCCCAGATTATTTTACCCAGACACCCCTGCAAAATCTGAAATGTGGGGAAAAAAACGCTTTTTCCGCACATTTCACTCGACGCGCCCATCGAAACACGCCCCCAACAACACATGGCCTACTGTCACGCGTTCCCACAGGTGTCCCGATGAAAACGGTACCTCACATGTGTGGGTGCACCTACCTGGCCGCCAAGGGGAAAGCCTAAAACACAAGTAACCCCAAGTCTGTTTTCAGAGGGAAATTTCAGACATTCTGCCGACCGGCACAACGTACAGATATGGGCCTCGGGTGTCCAATCCACCGAGGAAAACAGGGAACCCCATGCATTTTCGAAAAGAGGACACCCGTGGGAATCCACAGAGGTATGATTTGCGCACATCGCCCCAGATTTTTTTACCCAGACACCCCTGCAAAGTCCGAAATGTGGGGAAAAAAACGCTTTTTCCGCACATTTCCCTCGACGCACCCATCGAAACACGCCCCCAACAACACATGGCCTACCGTCAATCGCGTTCCCACAGGTGTCCCGATAAAAATGGTACCTCACATGTGTGGGTGCACCTACCTGGCCACCAAGGGGAAAGCCTAAAACACAAGTAACCCCAAGTCTGTTTTCACAGGGAAATCTCAGACATTCTGCCGACCGGCACAACGTACAGATATGGGCCTCGGGTGTCCAAGCCACCGAGGAAACCAGGGAACCCCATGCATTTTCGAAAAGAGGACACCCGTGGGAATCCGCAGAGGTATGATTTGCGCACATGGCCCCAGATTTTTTTACCCACACACCCCTGCAAAGTCCGAAATGTGGGGAAAAAAACGCTTTTTCCGCACATTTCGCTCGACACACCCATCGAAACACGCCCCCAACAACACATGGCCTACCGTCACGCTTTCCCACAGGTGTCCCGATGAAAAACATGTGTGGGTGCACCTACCTGGCCGCCAAGGGGAAAGCCTAAAACACAAGTAACCCCAAGTCTGTTTTCAGAGGGAAATCTCAGACATTCTGCCGACCGGCACAACGTACAGATATGGGCCTCGGGTGTCCAAGCCACCGAGGAAAACAGGGAACCCCATGCATTTTCGAAAAGAGGACACCCGTGGGAATCCGCAGAGGTATGATTTGCTCACATCGCCCCAGATTTTTTTACCCAGACACCCCTGCAAAGTCCGAAATGTGGGGAAAAAAACGCTTTTTCCGCACATTTTGCTCGATGCACCCATCGAAACACGCCCCCAACAACACATGGCCTACCGTCACACGTTCCCACAGGTGTCGCGATGAAAACGGTACCTCACATGTGTGGGTGCACCTACCTGGCCGCCAAGGGGAAAGCCTAAAACACAAGCAACCCCAAGACTGTTTTCAGAGGGAAATCTCAGACATTCTGCCGACCGGCACAACGTACAGATATGGGCCTCGGGTGTCCAAGCCACCGAGGAAAACTGGGAACCCCATGCATTTTCGAAAAGAGGACACCCGTGGGAATCCGCAGAGGTATGATTTGCGCACATCGCCCCAGATTTTTTTACCCAGACACCCCTGCAAAGTCCAAAATGTGGGGAAAAAAACACTTTTTCCGCACATTTCGCTCGACACACCCATCGAAACACATGCCCAACAACACATGGCCTACCGTCACGTGTTCCCACAGGTGTCCCGATGAAAACGGTACCTCACATGCGTGGGTGCACCTACCTGGCTGGCGAGGGGCAAGCCGAAAACGCAAGCAACCCCCAGTCTGTTTGCAGAGGGGAATCTCAGCCATTCTGCCGACCGGCACAACATACAGATATGGGCCTCGGGTGTCCAAGCCACCGAGGAAAACAGGGAACCCCATGCATTTTCGAAAAGAGGACACCTGTGGGAATCCGCAGAGGTATGATTTGCTCACATCGCCCCAGATTTTTTTACCCACACACCCCTGCAAAGTCCGAAATGTGGGGAAAAAAACGCTTTTTCCGCACATTTCGCTCAACACACCCATCGAAACACGCCCCCAACAACACATGGCCTACCGTCACGCGTTCCCACAGGTGTCCCGATGAAAACGGTACCTCACATGTGTGGGTGCACCTACCTGGCCGCCAAGGGGAAAGCCTAAAACACAAGTAACCCCAAGTCTGTTTTCAGAGAGAAATCTCAGACATTCTGCCGACCGGCACAGAGTACAGATATGGGCCTCGGGTGTCCAAGCCACCGAGGAAAACAGGGAACCCCATGCATTTTTGAAAAGAGGACACCCGTGGGAATCCGCAGAGGTATGATTTGCGCACATCGCCCCAGATTTTTTTACCCAGACACCCCTGCAATGTCCGAAATGTGGGGAAAAAACGCTTTTTCCGCACATTTCGCTTGACGCACCCATCGAAACACACGCCCAACAAAACATGGCCTACCGTCACGCGTTCCCACAGGTATCCCGGTGAAAACGGTACCTCACATGCGTGGGTGCACCTACCTGGCCGCCAAGGGGAAAGCCTAAAACACAAGTAACCCCAAGTCTGTTTTCAGAGGGAAATCTCAGACATTCTGCCGACCGGCACAACGTACAGATATGGGCCTCGGGTGTCCAAGCCACCGAGGAAAACAGGGAACCCCATGCATTTTCGAAAAGAGGACACCCGTGGGAATCCGAAGAGGTATGATTTGCGCACATCTCCCCAGATTTTTTTACCCAGACACCGCTGCAAAGTCCGAAATGTGGGGAAAAAAATGCTTTTTCTGCACATTTCGGTCGACGCACCCATCAAAACACACCCCCAACAACACATGGCCTACCGTCACGTGTTCCCACAGGTGTCCCGATGAAAACGGTACCTCACATGTGTGGGTGCACCTACCTGGCCGCCAAGGGGAAAGCCTAAAACACAAGTAACCCCAAGTCTGTTTTCAGAGGGAAATCTCAGACATTCTGCCGACTGGCACAACGTACAGATATGGGCCTCGGGTGTCCAAGCCACCGAGGAAAACAGGGAACCCCATGCATTTTCGAAAAGAGGACACCCGTGGGAATCCGCAGAGGTATGATTTGCGCACATCGCCCCAGATTTTTTTACCCAGACATCCCTGCAAAGTCCGAAATGTGGGGAAAAAAACGCTTTTTCCGCACATTTCGCTCGACGCACCCATCGCAACACGCCCCAACAACACATGGCCTACCGTCACGCGTTCCCATAGGTGTCCCGATAAAAATGGTACCTCACATGTGTGGGTGCACCTACCTGGCCGCCAAGGGGAAAGCCTAAAACACAAGTAACCCCAAGTCTGTTTTCAGAGGGAAATCTCAGACATTCTGCCGACCGGCACAACGTACAGATATGGGCCTCGGGTGTCCAAGCCACCGAGGAAAACAGGGAACCCCATGCATTTTCGAAAAGACGACACCCGTGGGAATCTGCAGAGGTATGATTTGCGCACATCGCCCCAGATTATTTTACCCAGACACCCCTGCAAAATCTGAAATGTGGGGAAAAAAACGCTTTTTCCGCACATTTCACTCGACGCGCCCATCGAAACACGCCCCCAACAACACATGGCCTACTGTCACGCGTTCCCACAGGTGTCCCGATGAAAACGGTACCTCACATGTGTGGGTGCACCTACCTGGCCGCCAAGGGGAAAGCCTAAAACACAAGTAACCCCAAGTCTGTTTTCAGAGGGAAATTTCAGACATTCTGCCGACCGGCACAACGTACAGATATGGGCCTCGGGTGTCCAATCCACCGAGGAAAACAGGGAACCCCATGCATTTTCGAAAAGAGGACACCCGTGGGAATCCACAGAGGTATGATTTGCGCACATCGCCCCAGATTTTTTTACCCAGACACCCCTGCAAAGTCCGAAATGTGGGGAAAAAAACGCTTTTTCCGCACATTTTCCTCGACGCACCCATCGAAACACGCCCCCAACAACACATGGCCTACCGTCAATCGCGTTCCCACAGGTGTCCCGATAAAAATGGTACCTCACATGTGTGGGTGCACCTACCTGGCCACCAAGGGGAAAGCCTAAAACACAAGTAACCCCAAGTCTGTTTTCACAGGGAAATCTCAGACATTCTGCCGACCGGCACAACGTACAGATATGGGCCTCGGGTGTCCAAGCCACCGAGGAAACCAGGGAACCCCATGCATTTTCGAAAAGAGGACACCCGTGGGAATCCGCAGAGGTATGATTTGCGCACATGGCCCCAGATTTTTTTACCCACACACCCCTGCAAAGTCCGAAATGTGGGGAAAAAAACGCTTTTTCCGCACATTTCGCTCGACACACCCATCGAAACACGCCCCCAACAACACATGGCCTACCGTCACGCTTTCCCACAGGTGTCCCGATGAAAAACATGTGTGGGTGCACCTACCTGGCCGCCAAGGGGAAAGCCTAAAACACAAGTAACCCCAAGTCTGTTTTCAGAGGGAAATCTCAGACATTCTGCCGACCGGCACAACGTACAGATATGGGCCTCGGGTGTCCAAGCCACCGAGGAAAACAGGGAACCCCATGCATTTTCGAAAAGAGGACACCCGTGGGAATCCGCAGAGGTATGATTTGCGCACATCGCCCCAGATTTTTTTACCCAGACACCCCTGCAAAGTCCGAAATGTGGGGAAAAAAACGCTTTTTCCGCACATTTTGCTCGATGCACCCATCGAAACACGCCCCCAACAACACATGGCCTACCGTCACACGTTCCCACAGGTGTCGCGATGAAAACGGTACCTCACATGTGTGGGTGCACCTACCTGGCCGCCAAGGGGAAAGCCTAAAACACAAGCAACCCCAAGACTGTTTTCAGAGGGAAATCTCAGACATTCTGCCGACCGGCACAACGTACAGATATGGGCCTCGGGTGTCCAAGCCACCGAGGAAAACTGGGAACCCCATGCATTTTCGAAAAGAGGACACCCGTGGGAATCCGCAGAGGTATGATTTGCGCACATCGCCCCAGATTTTTTTACCCAGACACCCCTGCAAAGTCCAAAATGTGGGGAAAAAAACACTTTTTCCGCACATTTCGCTCGACACACCCATCGAAACACATGCCCAACAACACATGGCCTACCGTCACGTGTTCCCACAGGTGTCCCGATGAAAACGGTACCTCACATGCGTGGGTGCACCTACCTGGCTGGCGAGGGGCAAGCCGAAAACGCAAGCAACCCCCAGTCTGTTTGCAGAGGGGAATCTCAGCCATTCTGCCGACCGGCACAACATACAGATATGGGCCTCGGGTGTCCAAGCCACCGAGGAAAACAGGGAACCCCATGCATTTTCGAAAAGAGGACACCTGTGGGAATCCGCAGAGGTATGATTTGCTCACATCGCCCCAGATTTTTTTACCCACACACCCCTGCAAAGTCCGAAATGTGGGGAAAAAAACGCTTTTTCCGCACATTTCGCTCAACACACCCATCGAAACACGCCCCCAACAACACATGGCCTACCGTCACGCGTTCCCACAGGTGTCCCGATGAAAACGGTACCTCACATGTGTGGGTGCACCTACCTGGCCGCCAAGGGGAAAGCCTAAAACACAAGTAACCCCAAGTCTGTTTTCAGAGGGAAATCTCAGACATTCTGCCGACCGGCACAGAGTACAGATATGGGCCTCGGGTGTCCAAGCCACCGAGGAAAACAGGGAACCCCATGCATTTTTGAAAAGAGGACACCCGTGGGAATCCGCAGAGGTATGATTTGCGCACATCGCCCCAGATTTTTTTACCCAGACACCCCTGCAATGTCCGAAATGTGGGGAAAAAACGCTTTTTCCGCACATTTCGCTTGACGCACCCATCGAAACACACGCCCAACAAAACATGGCCTACCGTCACGCGTTCCCACAGGTATCCCGGTGAAAACGGTACCTCACATGCGTGGGTGCACCTACCTGGCCGCCAAGGGGAAAGCCTAAAACACAAGTAACCCCAAGTCTGTTTTCAGAGGGAAATCTCAGACATTCTGCCGACCGGCACAACGTACAGATATGGGCCTCGGGTGTCCAAGCCACCGAGGAAAACAGGGAACCCCATGCATTTTCGAAAAGAGGACACCCGTGGGAATCCGAAGAGGTATGATTTGCGCACATCTCCCCAGATTTTTTTACCCAGACACCGCTGCAAAGTCCGAAATGTGGGGAAAAAAATGCTTTTTCTGCACATTTCGGTCGACGCACCCATCAAAACACACCCCCAACAACACATGGCCTACCGTCACGCGTTCCCACAGGTGTCCCGATGAAAACGGTACCTCACATGTGTGGGTGCACCTACCTGGCCGCCAAGGGGAAAGCCTAAAACACAAGTAACCCCAAGTCTGTTTTCAGAGGGAAATCTCAGACATTCTGCCGACCGGCACAGCGTACAGATATGGGCCTCGGGTGTCCAAGCCAACGAGGAAAACAGGGATCCCCATGCATTTTTGAAAAGAGGACACCCGTGGGAATCCGCAGAGGTATGATTTGCGTACATCGCCCCAGATTTTTTTACCCAGACACCCCTGCAAAGTCCGAAATGTGGGGAAAAAAAAGCTTTTTCCACACATTTCACTCGACGCACCCATCGAAACACGCCCCCAACAACACATGGCCTACCGTCACGCGTTCCGACAGGTGCCCCATGAAAACGGTACCTCACATGTGTGGGTGCACCTACCTGGCCGCCAAGGGGAAAGCCGAAAACGCAAGCAACCCCCAGTCTGTTTGCAGAGGGGAATCTCAGCCATTCTGCCGACCGGCACAACGTACAGATATGGGCCTCGGGTGTCCAAGCCACCGAGGAAAACAGGGAAACCCATGCATTTTCGAAAATAGGACACCCGTGGGAATCCGCAGAGGTATGATTTGCGCACATCGCCCCAGATTTTTTTACCCAGACACCCCTGCAAAGTCCAAAATGTGGGGAAAAAAACGCTTTTTCCGTACATTTCGCTTGACGCAAACCATCGAAACACGCCCCCAACAACACATGGCCTACCGTCACGCGTTCCCACAGGTGTCCCAATGAAAACGGTACCTCACATGTGTGGGTGCACCTACCTGGCCGCCAAGGGGAAAGCCTAAAACACAAGTAATCCCAAGTCTGTTTTCAGAGGGAAATCTCAGACATTCTGCCGACCGGCACAACGTACAGATATGGGCCTCGGGTGTCCAAGCCACCAAGGAAAACAGGGAACCCCATGCATTGTCGAAAAGAGGACACCCGTGGGAATCCACAGAGGTATGATTTGCGCACATCGCCCCAGATTTTTTTACCCAGACACCCCTGCAAAGTCCGAAATGTGGGGAAAAAAACGCTTTTTCCGCACATTTCGCTCGATGCACCCATCGAAACACGCCGCCAACAACACATGGCCTACCGTCACGCGTTCCCACAGATGTCCCAATGAAAACGGTACCTCACATGTGTGGGTGCACCTACCTGGCCGCCAAGGGGAAAGCCTAAAACACAAGTAACCCCAAGTCTGTTTTCAGAGGGACATCTCAGACATTCTGCCGAGCGGCACAACGTACAGATATGGGCCTTGGGTGTCCAAGACACCGAGGAAAACAGGGAACCCCATGCATTTTCGAAAAGAGGACACCCGTGGGAATCCGCAGAGGTATTATTTGCGCACATCGCCCCAGATTTTTTTACCCAGACACCCCTGCAAAGTCCGAAATGTGGGGAAAAAAATGCTTTTTCCGCACATTTCGCTCGACACACCCATCGAAACACGCCCCCAACAACACATGGCCTACCGTCACACGTTCCCACAGGTGTCCCGATGAAAACGGTACCTCACATGTGTGGGTGCACCTACCTGGCCGCCAAGGGGAAAGCCTAAAACACAAGTAACCCCAAGTCTGTTTTCAGAGGGAAATCTCAGACATTCTACCGACCGGCACAACGTACAGATATGGGCCTCGGGTGTCCAAGCCACTGAGGAAAACAGGGAACCCCATGCATTTTCGAAAAGAGGACACCCGTGGGAATCCGCAGAGGTATGATTTGCGCACATCGCCCCAGATTTTTTTACCCAGACACCCCTGCAAAGTACGAAATGTGGGGAAAAAAATGCTTTTTCTGCACATTTTGCTCGACGCACCCATCGAAACACGCCCCCAACAACACATGGCCTACCGTCACGCGTTCCCACAGGTGTCCCGATGAAATCGGTATCTCACATGTGTGGGTGCACCTACCTGGCCGCCAAGGGGAAAGCCTAAAACACAAGTAGCCCCAAGTCTATTTTCAGAGGGAAATCTCAGACATTCTGCCGACCGGCACAACGTACAGATATGGGCCTCGGGTGTCCAAGCCACCGAGGAAAACAGGGAACCCCATGCATTTTCGAAAAGAGGACACCCGTGGGAATGCGCAGAGGTATGATTTGCGCACATCGCCCCAGATTTTTTTACCCAGACACCCCTGCAAAGTCCGAAATGTGGGGAAAAAAACGCTTTTTCCGCACATTTTGCTCGACGCACCCATCGAAACACGCCCCCAACAACACATGGCCTACCGTCACGCGTTCCCACAGGTGTCCCGATGAAAACGGTATCTCACATGTGTGGGTGCACCTACCGGGCCGCCAAGGGGAAAGCCTAAAACACAAGTAACCCCAAGTCTGTTTTCAGAGGGAAATCTCAGACATTCTGCCGACCGGCACAACGTACAGATATGGGCCTCGGGTGTCCAAGCCACTGAGGAAAACAGGGAACCCCATGCATTTTCAAAAAGAGGACACCGGTGGGAATCCGCAGAGGTATGATTTGCGCACATCGCCCCAGATTTTTTTACCCAGACACCCCTGCAAAGTCCGAAATGTGGGGAAAAAAACGCTTTTTCCGCACATTTCGCTCGATGCACCCATCGAAACACGCCGCCAACAACACATGGCCTACCGTCACGCGTTCCGACAGGTGCCCCATGAAAACGGTACCTCACATGTGTGGGTGCACCTACCTGGCCGCCAAGGGGAAAGCCTAAAACACAAGTAATCCCAAGTCTGTTTTCAGAGGGAAATCTCAGACATTCTGCCGACCGGCACAACGTACAGATATGGGCCTCGGGTGTCCAAGCCACCAAGGAAAACAGGGAACCCCATGCATTTTCGAAAAGAGGACACCCGTGGGAATCCACAGAGGTATGATTTGCGCACATCGCCCCAGATTTTTTTACCCAGACACCCCTGCAAAGTCCGAAATGTGGGGAAAAAACGCTTTTTCCGCACATTTCGCTCGATGCACCCATCGAAACACGCCGCCAACAACACATGGCCTACCGTCACGCGTTCCCACAGATGTCCCAATGAAAACGGTACCTCACATGTGTGGGTGCACCTACCTGGCCGCCAAGGGGAAAGCCTAAAACACAAGTAACCCCAAGTCTGTTTTCAGAGGGACATCTCAGACATTCTGCCGAGCGGCACAACGTACAGATATGGGCCTTGGGTGTCCAAGACACCGAGGAAAACAGGGAACCCCATGCATTTTCGAAAAGAGGACACCCGTGGGAATCCGCAGAGGCATTATTTGCGCACATCGCCCCAGATTTTTTTACCCAGACACCCCTGCAAAGTCCGAAATGTGGGGAAAAAAACGCTTTTTCTGCACATTTCGCTCAACGCACCCATCGAAACACGCCCCCAACAACACATGGCCTACCGTCACGCGTTCCCACAGGTGTCCCGATCAAAACGGTATCTCACATGTGTGGGTGCACCTACCTGGCCGCCAAGGGGAAAGCCTAAAACACAAGTAACCCCAAGTCTGTTTTCAGAGGGAAATCTCAGACATTCTGCCGACCGGCACAGCGTACAGATATGGGCCTCGGGTGTCCAAGCCAACGAGGAAAACAGGGATCCCCATGCATTTTCGAAAAGAGGACACCCGTGGGAATCCGCAGAGGTATGATTTGCGTACATCGCCCCAGATTTTTTTACCCAGACACCCCTGCAAAGTCCGAAATGTGGGGAAAAAAACGCTTTTTCCACACATTTCGCTCGACGCACCCATCGAAACACGCCCCCAACAACACATGGCCTACCGTCACGCGTTCCCACAGGTGTCCCAATGAAAACGGTACCTCACATGTGTGGGTGCACCTACCTGGCCGCCAAGGGGAAAGCCTAAAACACAAGTAATCCCAAGTCTGTTTTCAGAGGGAAATCTCAGACATTCTGCCGACCGGCACAACATACAGATATGGGCCTCGGGTGTCCAAGCCACCAAGGAAAACAGGGAACCCCATGCATTGTCGAAAAGAGGACACCCGTGGGAATCCACAGAGGTATGATTTGCGCACATCGCCCCAGATTTTTTTACCCAGACACCCCTGCAAAGTCCGAAATGTGGGGAAAAAAACGCTTTTTCCGCACATTTCGCTCGATGCACCCATCGAAACACGCCGCCAACAACACATGGCCTACCGTCACGCGTTCCCACAGATGTCCCAATGAAAACGGTACCTCACATGTGTGGGTGCACCTACCTGGCCGCCAAGGGGAAAGCCTAAAACACAAGTAACCCCAAGTCTGTTTTCAGAGGGACATCTCAGACATTCTGCCGAGCGGCACAACGTACAGATATGGGCCTTGGGTGTCCAAGACACCGAGGAAAACAGGGAACCCCATGCATTTTCGAAAAGAGGACACCCGTGGGAATCCGCAGAGGTATTATTTGCGCACATCGCCCCAGATTTTTTTACCCAGACACCCCTGCAAAGTCCGAAATGTGGGGAAAAAAATGCTTTTTCCGCACATTTCGCTCGACACACCCATCGAAACACGCCCCCAACAACACATGGCCTACCGTCACGCGTTCCCACAGGTGTCCCGATGAAAACGGTACCTCACATGTGTGGGTGCACCTACCTGGCCGCCAAGGGGAAAGCCTAAAACACAAGTAACCCCAAGTCTGTTTTCAGAGGGAAATCTCAGACATTCTACCGACCGGCACAACGTACAGATATGGGCCTCGGGTGTCCAAGCCACCGAGGAAAACAGGGAACCCCATGCATTTTCGAAAAGAGGACACCCGTGGGAATCCGCAGAGGTATGATTTGCGCACATCGCCCCAGATTTTTTTACCCAGACACCCCTGCAAAGTACGAAATGTGGGGAAAAAAATGCTTTTTCTGCACATTTTGCTCGACGCACCCATCGAAACACGCCCCCAACAACACATGGCCTACCGTCACGCGTTCCCACAGGTGTCCCGATGAAATCGGTATCTCACATGTGTGGGTGCACCTACCTGGCCGCCAAGGGGAAAGCCTAAAACACAAGTAGCCCCAAGTCTATTTTCAGAGGGAAATCTCAGACATTCTGCCGACCGGCACAACGTACAGATATGGGCCTCGGGTGTCCAAGCCACCGAGGAAAACAGGGAACCCCATGCATTTTCGAAAAGAGGACACCCGTGGGAATGCGCAGAGGTATGATTTGCGCACATCGCCCCAGATTTTTTTACCCAGACACCCCTGCAAAGTCCGAAATGTGGGGAAAAAAACGCTTTTTCCGCACATTTTGCTCGACGCACCCATCGAAACACGCCCCCAACAACACATGGCCTACCGTCACGCGTTCCCACAGGTGTCCCGATGAAAACGGTATCTCACATGTGTGGGTGCACCTACCGGGCCGCCAAGGGGAAAGCCTAAAACACAAGTAACCCCAAGTCTGTTTTCAGAGGGAAATCTCAGACATTCTGCCGACCGGCACAACGTACAGATATGGGCCTCGGGTGTCCAAGCCACTGAGGAAAACAGGGAACCCCATGCATTTTCGAAAAGAGGACACCCGTGGGAATCCGCAGAGGTATGATTTGCTCACATCGCCCCAGATTTTTTTACCCAGACACCCCTGCAAAGTCCGAAATGTGGGGAAAAAAACGCTTTTTCCGCACATTTCGCTCGATGCACCCATCGAAACACGCCGCCAACAACACATGGCCTACCGTCACGCGTTCCGACAGGTGCCCCATGAAAACGGTACCTCACATGTGTGGGTGCACCTACCTGGCCGCCAAGGGGAAAGCCGAAAACGCAAGCAACCCCCAGTCTGTTTGCAGAGGGGAATCTCAGCCATTCTGCCGACCGGCACAACGTACAGATATGGGCCTCGGGTGTCCAAGCCACCGAGGAAAACAGGGAAACCCATGCATTTTCGAAAAGAGGACACCCGTGGTGATCCGCAGAGGTATGATTTGCGCACATCGCCCCAGATTTTTTTACCCAGACACCCCTGCAAAGTCCAAAATGTGGGGAAAAAAACGCTTTTTCCGTACATTTCGCTTGACGCAAACCATCGAAACACGCCCCCAACAACACATGGCCTACCGTCACGCGTTCCCACAGGTGTCCCAATGAAAACGGTACCTCACATGTGTGGGTGCACCTACCTGGCCGTCAAGGGGAAAGCCTAAAACACAAGTAATCCCAAGTCTGTTTTCAGAGGGAAATCTCAGACATTCTGCCGACCGGCACAACGTACAGATATGGGCCTCGGGTGTCCAAGCCACCAAGGAAAACAGGGAACCCCATGCATTTTCGAAAAGAGGACACCCGTGGGAATCCACAGAGGTATGATTTGCGCACATCGCCCCAGATTTTTTTACCCAGACACCCCTGCAAAGTCCGAAATGTGGGGAAAAAAACGCTTTTTCCGCACATTTCGCTCGATGCACCCATCGAAACACGCCGCCAACAACACATGGCCTACCGTCACGCGTTCCCACAGATGTCCCAATGAAAACGGTACCTCACATGTGTGGGTGCACCTACCTGGCCGCCAAGGGGAAAGCCTAAAACACAAGTAACCCCAAGTCTGTTTTCAGAGGGACATCTCAGACATTCTGCCGAGCGGCACAACGTACAGATATGGGCCTTGGGTGTCCAAGACACCGAGGAAAACAGGGAACCCCATGCATTTTCGAAAAGAGGACACCCGTGGGAATCCGCAGAGGTATTATTTGCGCACATCGCCCCAGATTTTTTTACCCAGACACCCCTGCAAATTCCAAAATGTGGGGAAAAAAATGCTTTTTCCGCACATTTCGCTCGACACACCCATCGAAACACGCCCCCAACAACACATGGCCTACCGTCACGCGTTCCCACAGGTGTCCCGATGAAAACGGTACCTCACATGTGTGGGTGCACCTACCTGACCGCCAAGGGGAAAGCCTAAAACACAAGTAACCCCAAGTCTGTTTTCAGAGGGAAATCTCAGACATTCTACCGACCGGCACAACGTACAGATATGGGACTCGGGTGTCCAAGCCACCGAGGAAAACAGGGAACCCCATGCATTTTCGAAAAGAGGACACCCGTGGGAATCCGCAGAGGTATGATTTGCGCACATCGCCCCAGATTTTTTTACCCAGACACCCCTGCAAAGTACGAAATGTGGGGAAAAAAATGCTTTTTCTGCACATTTTGCTCGACGCACCCATCGAAACACGCCCCCAACAACACATGGCCTACCGTCACGCGTTCCCACAGGTGTCCCGATGAAATCGGTATCTCACATGTGTGGGTGCACCTACCTGGCCGCCAAGGGGAAAGCCTAAAACACAAGTAGCCCCAAGTCTATTTTCAGAGGGAAATCTCAGACATTCTGCCGACCGGCACAACGTACAGATATGGGCCTCGGGTGTCCAAGCCACCGAGGAAAACAGGGAACCCCATGCATTTTCGAAAAGAGGACACCCGTGGGAATGCGCAGAGGTATGATTTGCGCACATCGCCCCAGATTTTTTTACCCAGACACCCCTGCAAAGTCCGAAATGTGGGGAAAAAAACGCTTTTTCCGCACATTTCGCTCGATGCACCCATCGAAACACGCCACCAACAACACATGGCCTACCGTCACGCGTTCCCACAGATGTCCCAATGAAAACGGTACCTCACATGTGTGGGTGCACCTACCTGGCCGCCAAGGGGAAAGCCTAAAACACAAGTAACCCCAAGTCTGTTTTCAGAGGGACATCTCAGACATTCTGCCGAGCGGCACAACGTACAGATATGGGCCTTGGGTGTCCAAGACACCGAGGAAAACAGGGAACCCCATGCATTTTCGAAAAGAGGACACCCGTGGGAATCCGCAGAGGTATTATTTGCGCACATCGCCCCAGATTTTTTTACCCAGACACCCCTGCAAAGTCCGAAATGTGGGGAAAAAAATGCTTTTTCCGCACATTTTGCTCGACACACCCATCGAAACACGCCCCCAACAACACATGGCCTACCGTCACGCGTTCCCACAGGTGTCCCGATGAAAACGGTACCTCACATGTGTGGGTGCACCTACCTGGCCGCCAAGGGGAAAGCCTAAAACACAAGTAACCCCAAGTCTGTTTTCAGAGGGAAATCTCAGACATTCTACCGACCGGCACAACGTACAGATATGGGCCTCGGGTGTCCAAGCCACCGAGGAAAACAGGGAACCCCATGCATTTTCGAAAAGAGGACACCCGTGGGAATCCGCAGAGGTATGATTTGCGCACATCGCCCCAGATTTTTTTATCCAGACACCCCTGCAATGTACGAAATGTGGGGAAAAAAATGCTTTTTCTGCACATTTTGCTCGACGCACCCATCGAAACACGCCCCCAACAACACATGGCCTACCGTCACGCATTCCCACAGGTGTCCAGATGAAATCGGTATCTCACATGTGTGGGTGCACCTACCTGGCCGCCAAGGGGAAAGCCTAAAACACAAGTAGCCCCAAGTCTATTTTCAGAGGGAAATCTCAGACATTCTGCCGACCGGCACAACGTACAGATATGGGCCTCGGGTGTCCAAGCCACCGAGGAAAACAGGGTACCCCATGCATTTTCGAAAAGAGGACACCCGTGGGAATGCGCAGAGGTATGATTTGCGCACATCGCCCCAGATTTTTTTACCCAGACACCCCTGCAAAGTCCGAAATGTGGGGAAAAAAACGCTTTTTCCGCACATTTTGCTCAACGCACCCATCGAAACACGCCCCCAACAACACATGGCCTACCGTCACGCGTTCCCACAGGTGTCCCGATGAAAACGGTATCTCACATGTGTGGGTGCACCTACCGGGCCGCCAAGGGGAAAGCCTAAAACACAAGTAACCCCAAGTCTGTTTTCAGAGGGAAATCTCAGACATTCTGCCGACCGGCACAAAGTACAGATATGGGCCTCGGGTGTCCAAGCCAACGAGGAAAACAGGGAACCCCATGCATTTTCGAAAAGAGGACACCCGTGGGAATCCGCAGAGGTATGATTTGCGCACATCGCCCCAGATTTTTTTACCCACACACCCCTGCAAAGTCCGAAATGTGGGGAAAAAAACGCTTTTTCCGCACATTTCGCTCGATGCACCCATCGAAACACGCCCCCAACAACACATGGCCTGCCGTCACGCATTCCCACAGGTGTCCCAATGAAAACGGTACCTCACATGTGTGGGTGCACCTCCTGGCCGCCAAGGGGAAAGCCTAAAACACAAGTAACCCCAAGTCTGTTTTCAGAGGGAAATCTCAGACATTCTGCCGACCGGCACAACGTACAGATATGGGCCTCGGGTGTCCAAGCCACCGAGGAAAACAGGGAACCCCATGCATTTTCGAAAAGAGGACACCCGTGGGAATCCGCAGAGGTATGATTTGCGCACATCGCCCCAGATTATTTTACCCAGACACCCCTGCAAAATCCGAAATGTGGGGAAAAAAACGCTTTTTCCGCACATTTCGCTCGACGCGCCCATCGAAACACGCCCCCAACAACACATGGCCTACTGTCACGCGTTCCCACAGGTGTCCCGATGAAAACGGTACCTCACATGTGTGGGTGCACCTACCTGGCCACCAAGGGGAAAGCCTAAAACACAAGTAAACCCAAGTCTGTTTTCAGAGGGAAATTTCAGACATTCTGCCGACCGGCACAACGTACAGATATGGGCCTCGGGTGTCCAAGCCACTGAGGAAAACAGGGAACCCCATGCATTTTCGAAAAGAGGACACCCGTGGGAATCCACAGAGGTATGATTTGCATACATCGCCCCAGATTTTTTTACCCAGACACCCCTGCAAAGTCCGAAATGTGGGGAAAAAAACGCTTTTTCCGCACATTTCGCTCAACGCACCCATCGAAACACGCCCCCAACAACACATGGCCTACCGTCACGCGTTCCCACAGGTGTCCCGATGAAAACGGTATCTCACATGTGTGGGTGCACCTACCTGGCCGCCAAGGGGAAAGCCTAAAACACAAGTAACCCCAAGTCTGTTTTCAGAGGGAAATCTCAGACATTCTGCCGACCGGCACAGCGTACAGATATGGGCCTCGGGTGTCCAAGCCAACGAGGAAAACAGGGAACCCCATGCATTTTCGAAAAGAGGACACCCGTGGGAATCCGCAGAGGTATGATTTGCGCACATCGCCCCAGATTTTTTTACCCACACACCCCTGCAAAGTCCGAAATGTGGGGAAAAAAACGCTTTTTCCGCACATTTCGGTCGACGCACCCATCGAAACACGCCCCCAACAACCCATGGCCTACCGTCACGCATTCCCACAGGTGTCCCGATGAAAACGGTACCTCACATGTGTGGGTGCACCTACCTGGCCGCCAAGGGGAAAGCCTAAAACACAACTAACCCCAAGTCTGTTTTCAGAGGGAAATCTCAGACATTCTGCCGACCGGCACAACGTACAGATATGGGCCTCGGGTGTCCAAGCCACCGAGGAAAACAGGGAACCCCATGCATTTTCGAAAAGAGGACACCCGTGGGAATCCGCAGAGGTATGATTTGCGCACATCGCCCCAGATTTTTTTACCCAGACACCCCTGCAAAGTCCGAAATGTGGGGAAAAAAACGCTTTTTCCACACATTTTGCTCGACGCACCCATCGAAACACGCCCCCAACAACACATGGCCTACCGTCACGCGTTCCGACAGGTGCCCCATGAAAACGGTACCTCACATGTGTGGGTGCACCTACCTGGCCGCCAAGGGGAAAGCCGAAAACGCAAGCAACCCCCAGTCTGTTTGCAGAGGGGAATCTCAGCCATTCTGCCGACCGGCACAATGTACAGATATAGGCCTCGGGTGTCCAAGCCACCGAGGAAAACAGGAAAACCCATGCATTTTAGAAAAGAGGACACCCGTGGGAATCCGCAGAGGTATGATTTGCGCACATCGCCCCAGATTTTTTTACCCAGACACCCCTGCAAATTCCGAAATGTGGGGAAAAAAACGCTTTTTCCGCACATTTAGGTCGACGCACCCATCGAAACACGCCCCCAACAACACATGGCCTACCGTCACGCATTCCCACAGGTGTCCCGATGAAAACGGTACCTCACATGTGTGGGTGCACCTACCTGGCCGCCAAGGGGAAAGCCTAAAACACAAGTAACCCCAAGTCTGTTTTCAGAGGGAAATCTCAGACATTCTGCCGACCGGCACAACGTACAGATATGGGCCTCGGGTGTCCAAGCCACCGAGGAAAACAGGGAACCCCATGCATTTTCGAAAAGAGGACACCCGTGGGAATCCACAGAGGTATGATTTGCGCACATCGCCCCAGATTTTTTTACCCACACACCCCTGCAAAGTCCGAAATGTGGTGAAAAAAACGCTTTTTCCGCACATTTCGCTCGACGCACCGATCGAAACACGCCTCCAACAACACATGTCCTACTGTCACGCGTTCCCACAGGTGTCCCGATGAAAACGGTACCTCACATGTGTGGGTGCACCTACCTGGCCGCCAAGGGGAAAGCCTAAAACACAAGTAACCCCAAGTCTGTTTTCAGAGGGAAATCTCAGACATTCTGCCGACCGGCACAACGTACAGATATGGGCCTCGGGTGTCCAAGCCAACGAGGAAAACAGGGAACCCCATGCATTTTCGAAAAGAGGACACCCGTGGGAATCCGCAGAGGTATGATTTGCGCACATCGCCCCAGATTTTTTTACCCACACACCCCTGCAAAGTCCGAAATGTGGGGAAATAAACGCTTTTTCCACCCATTTCGCTCGACGCACCCATCGAAACACGCCCCCAACAACACATGGCCTACCGTCACGCGTTCCGACAGGTGTCCCGATGAAAACGGTACCTCACATGTGTGGGTGCACCTACCTGGCCGCCAAGGGGAAAGCCTAAAACACAAGTAACCCCAAGTCTGTTTTCAGAGGGAAATCTCAGACATTCTGCCGACCGGCACAACGTACAGATATGGGCCTCGGGTGTCCAAGCCAC
Organism: Ambystoma mexicanum; assembly: GCF_040938575.1. Classification (NCBI taxonomy): domain Eukaryota; kingdom Metazoa; phylum Chordata; class Amphibia; order Caudata; family Ambystomatidae; genus Ambystoma; species Ambystoma mexicanum. Next base: position 461,742,157 of record NC_090940.1, on the reverse strand, counting down.
CGAGGAAAACAGGGAAACCCATGCATTTTCGAAAAGAGGACACCCGTGGGAATCCGCAGAGGTATGATTTGCGCACATCGCCCCAGATTTTTTTACCCAGACACCCCTGCAAATTCCGAAATGTGGGAAAAAAACGCTTTTTCCGCACATTTCGGTCGACGCACCCATCGAAACACGCCCCCAACAACACACGGCCTACCGTCACGCATTCCCACAGGTGTCCCGATGAAAACGGTACCTCACATGTGTGGGTGCACCTACCTGGCCGCCAAGGGGAAAGCCTAAAACACAACTAACCCCAAGTCTGTTTTCAGAGGGAAATCTCAGACATTCTGCCGACCGGCACAACGTACAGATATGGGCCTCGGGTGTCCAAGCCACCGAGGAAAACAGGGAACCCCATGCATTTTCGAAAAGAGGACACCCGTGGGAATCCGCAGAGGTATGATTTGCGCACATCGCCCCAGATTTTTTTACCCAGACACCCCTGCAAAGTCCGAAATGTGGGGAAAAAAACGCTTTTTCCACACATTTCGCTCGACGCACCCATCGAAACACGCCCCCAACAACACATGGCCTACCGTCACGCGTTCCGACAGGTGCCCCATGAAAACGGTACCTCACATGTGTGGGTGCACCTACCTGGCCGCCAAGGGGAAAGCCGAAAACGCAAGCAACCCCCAGTCTGTTTGCAGAGGGGAATCTCAGCCATTCTGCCGACCGGCACAATGTACAGATATAGGCCTCGGGTGTCCAAGCCACCGAGGAAAACAGGAAAACCCATGCATTTTAGAAAAGAGGACACCCGTGGGAATCCGCAGAGGTATGATTTGCGCACATCGCCCCAGATTTTTTTACCCAGACACCCCTGCAAATTCCGAAATGTGGGGAAAAAAACGCTTTTTCCGCACATTTAGGTCGACGCACCCATCGAAACACGCCCCCAACAACACATGGCCTACCGTCACGCATTCCCACAGGTGTCCCGATGAAAACGGTACCTCACATGTGTGGGTGCACCTACCTGGCCGCCAAGGGGAAAGCCTAAAACACAAGTAACCCCAAGTCTGTTTTCAGAGGGAAATCTCAGACATTCTGCCGACCGGCACAACGTACAGATATGGGCCTCGGGTGTCCAAGCCACCGAGGAAAACAGGGAACCCCATGCATTTTCGAAAAGAGGACACCCGTGGGAATCCACAGAGGTATGATTTGCGCACATCGCCCCAGATTTTTTTACCCACACACCCCTGCAAAGTCCGAAATGTGGTGAAAAAAACGCTTTTTCCGCACATTTCGCTCGACGCACCGATCGAAACACGCCTCCAACAACACATGTCCTACTGTCACGCGTTCCCACAGGTGTCCCGATGAAAACGGTACCTCACATGTGTGGGTGCACCTACCTGGCCGCCAAGGGGAAAGCCTAAAACACAAGTAACCCCAAGTCTGTTTTCAGAGGGAAATCTCAGACATTCTGCCGACCGGCACAACGTACAGATATGGGCCTCGGGTGTCCAAGCCAACGAGGAAAACAGGGAACCCCATGCATTTTCGAAAAGAGGACACCCGTGGGAATCCGCAAAGGTATGATTTGCGCACATCGCCCCAGATTTTTTTACCCACACACCCCTGCAAAGTCCGAAATGTGGGGAAAAAAACGCTTTTTCCACCCATTTCGCTCGACGCACCCATCGAAACACGCCCCCAACAACACATGGCCTACCGTCACGCGTTCCGACAGGTGTCCCGATGAAAACGGTACCTCACATGTGTGGGTGCACCTACCTGGCCGCCAAGGGGAAAGCCTAAAACACAAGTAACCCCAAGTCTGTTTTCAGAGGGAAATCTCAGACATTCTGCCGACCGGCACAACGTACAGATATGGGCCTCGGGTGTCCAAGCCACCGAGGAAAACAGGGAAACCCATGCATTTTCGAAAAGAGGACACCCGTGGGAATCCGCAGAGGTATGATTTGCGCACATCGCCCCAGATTTTTTTACCCAGACACCCCTGCAAATTCCGAAATGTGGGAAAAAAACGCTTTTTCCGCACATTTCGGTCGACGCACCCATCGAAACACGCCCCCAACAACACATGGCCTACCGTCACGCATTCCCACAGGTGTCCCGATGAAAACGGTACCTCACATGTGTGGGTGCACCTACCTGGCCGCCAAGGGGAAAGCCTAAAACACAACTAACCCCAAGTCTGTTTTCAGAGGGAAATCTCAGACATTCTGCCGACCGGCACAACGTACAGATATGGGCCTCGGGTGTCCAAGCCACCGAGGAAAACAGGGAACCCCATGCATTTTCGAAAAGAGGACACCCGTGGGAATCCGCAGAGGTATGATTTGCGCACATCGCCCCAGATTTTTTTACCCAGACACCCCTGCAAAGTCCGAAATGTGGGGAAAAAAACGCTTTTTCCACACATTTCGCTCGACGCACCCATCGAAACACGCCCCCAACAACACATGGCCTACCGTCACGCATTCCGACAGGTGCCCCATGAAAACGGTACCTCACATGTGTGGGTGCACCTACCTGGCCGCCAAGGGGAAAGCCGAAAACGCAAGCAACCCCCAGTCTGTTTGCAGAGGGGAATCTCAGCCATTCTGCCGACCGGCACAATGTACAGATATAGGCCTCGGGTGTCCAAGCCACCGAGGAAAACAGGAAAACCCATGCATTTTAGAAAAGAGGACACCCGTGGGAATCCGCAGAGGTATGATTTGCGCACATCGCCCCAGATTTTTTTACCCAGACACCCCTGCAAATTCCGAAATGTGGGGAAAAAAACGCTTTTTCCGCACATTTAGGTCGAAGCACCCATCGAAACACGCCCCCAACAACACATGGCCTACCGTCACGCATTCCCACAGGTGTCCCGATGAAAACGGTACCTCACATGTGTGGGTGCACCTACCTGGCCGCCAAGGGGAAAGCCTAAAACACAAGTAACCCCAAGTCTGTTTTCAGAGGGAAATCTCAGACATTCTGCCGACCGGCACAACGTACAGATATGGGCCTCGGGTGTCCAAGCCACCGAGGAAAACAGGGAACCCCATGCATTTTCGAAAAGAGGACACCCGTGGGAATCCACAGAGGTATGATTTGCGCACATCGCCCCAGATTTTTTTACCCACACACCCCTGCAAAGTCCGAAATGTGGTGAAAAAAACGCTTTTTCCGCACATTTCGCTCGACGCACCGATCGAAACACGCCTCCAACAACACATGTCCTACTGTCACGCGTTCCCACAGGTGTCCCGATGAAAACGGTACCTCACATGTGTGGGTGCACCTACCTGGCCGCCAAGGGGAAAGCCTAAAACACAAGTAACCCCAAGTCTGTTTTCAGAGGGAAATCTCAGACATTCTGCCGACCGGCACAACGTACAGATATGGGCCTCGGGTGTCCAAGCCAACGAGGAAAACAGGGAACCCCATGCATTTTCGAAAAGAGGACACCCGTGGGAATCCGCAGAGGTATGATTTGCGCACATCGCCCCAGATTTTTTTACCCACACACCCCTGCAAAGTCCGAAATGTGGGGAAAAAAACGCTTTTTCCGCACATTTCGGTCGACGCACCCATCGAAACACGCCCCCAACAACCCATGGCCTACCGTCACGCATTCCCACAGGTGTCCCGATGAAAACGGTACCTCACATGTGTGGGTGCACCTACCTGGCCGCCAAGGGGAAAGCCTAAAACACAACTAACCCCAAGTCTGTTTTCAGAGGGAAATCTCAGACATTCTGCCGACCGGCACAACGTACAGATATGGGCCTCGGGTGTCCAAGCCACCGAGGAAAACAGGGAACCCCATGCATTTTCGAAAAGAGGACACCCGTGGGAATCCGCAGAGGTATGATTTGCGCACATCGCCCCAGATTTTTTTACCCAGACACCCCTGCAAAGTCCGAAATGTGGGGAAAAAAACGCTTTTTCCACACATTTCGCTCGACGCACCCATCGAAACACGCCCCCAACAACACATGGCCTACCGTCACGCGTTCCGACAGGTGCCCCATGAAAACGGTACCTCACATGTGTGGGTGCACCTACCTGGCCGCCAAGGGGAAAGCCGAAAACGCAAGCAACCCCCAGTCTGTTTGCAGAGGGGAATCTCAGCCATTCTGCCGACCGGCACAATGTACAGATATAGGCCTCGGGTGTCCAAGCCACCGAGGAAAACAGGAAAACCCATGCATTTTAGAAAAGAGGACACCCGTGGGAATCCGCAGAGGTATGATTTGCGCACATCGCCCCAGATTTTTTTACCCAGACACCCCTGCAAATTCCGAAATGTGGGGAAAAAAACGCTTTTTCCGCACATTTAGGTCGACGCACCCATCGAAACACGCCCCCAACAACACATGGCCTACCGTCACGCATTCCCACAGGTGTCCCGATGAAAACGGTACCTCACATGTGTGGGTGCACCTACCTGGCCGCCAAGGGGAAAGCCTAAAACACAAGTAACCCCAAGTCTGTTTTCAGAGGGAAATCTCAGACATTCTGCCGACCGGCACAACGTACAGATATGGGCCTCGGGTGTCCAAGCCACCGAGGAAAACAGGGAACCCCATGCATTTTCGAAAAGAGGACACCCGTGGGAATCCACAGAGGTATGATTTGCGCACATCGCCCCAGATTTTTTTACCCACACACCCCTGCAAAGTCCGAAATGTGGTGAAAAAAACGCTTTTTCCGCACATTTCGCTCGACGCACCGATCGAAACACGCCTCCAACAACACATGTCCTACTGTCACGCGTTCCCACAGGTGTCCCGATGAAAACGGTACCTCACATGTGTGGGTGCACCTACCTGGCCGCCAAGGGGAAAGCCTAAAACACAAGTAACCCCAAGTCTGTTTTCAGAGGGAAATCTCAGACATTCTGCCGACCGGCACAACGTACAGATATGGGCCTCGGGTGTCCAAGCCAACGAGGAAAACAGGGAACCCCATGCATTTTCGAAAAGAGGACACCCGTGGGAATCCGCAGAGGTATGATTTGCGCACATCGCCCCAGATTTTTTTACCCACACACCCCTGCAAAGTCCGAAATGTGGGGAAATAAACGCTTTTTCCACCCATTTCGCTCGACGCACCCATCGAAACACGCCTCCAACAAAACATGGCCTACCGTCACGCGTTCCGACAGGTGTCCCGATGAAAACGGTACCTCACATGTGTGGGTGCACCTACCTGGCCGCCAAGGGGAAAGCCTAAAACACAAGTAACCCCAAGTCTGTTTTCAGAGGGAAATCTCAGACATTCTGCCGACCGGCACAACGTACAGATATGGGCCTCGGGTGTCCAAGCCACCGAGGAAAACAGGGAAACCCATGCATTTTCGAAAAGAGGACACCCGTGGGAATCCGCAGAGGTATGATTTGCGCACATCGCCCCAGATTTTTTTACCCAGACACCCCTGCAAATTCCGAAATGTGGGAAAAAAACGCTTTTTCCGCACATTTCGGTCGACGCACCCATCGAAACACGCCCCCAACAACACATGGCCTACCGTCACGCATTCCCACAGGTGTCCCGATGAAAACGGTACCTCACATGTGTGGGTGCACCTACCTGGCCGCCAAGGGGAAAGCCTAAAACACAACTAACCCCAAGTCTGTTTTCAGAGGGAAATCTCAGACATTCTGCCGACCGGCACAACGTACAGATATGGGCCTCGGGTGTCCAAGCCACCGAGGAAAACAGGGAACCCCATGCATTTTCGAAAAGAGGACACCCGTGGGAATCCGCAGAGGTATGATTTGCGCACATCGCCCCAGATTTTTTTACCCAGACACCCCTGCAAAGTCCGAAATGTGGGGAAAAAAACGCTTTTTCCACACATTTCGCTCGACGCACCCATCGAAACACGCCCCCAACAACACATGGCCTACCGTCACGCGTTCCGACAGGTGCCCCATGAAAACGGTACCTCACATGTGTGGGTGCACCTACCTGGCCGCCAAGGGGAAAGCCGAAAACGCAAGCAACCCCCAGTCTGTTTGCAGAGGGGAATCTCAGCCATTCTGCCGACCGGCACAATGTACAGATATAGGCCTCGGGTGTCCAAGCCACCGAGGAAAACAGGAAAACCCATGCATTTTAGAAAAGAGGACACCCGTGGGAATCCGCAGAGGTATGATTTGCGCACATCGCCCCAGATTTTTTTACCCAGACACCCCTGCAAATTCCGAAATGTGGGGAAAAAAACGCTTTTTCCGCACATTTAGGTCGACGCACCCATCGAAACACGCCCCCAACAACACATGGCCTACCGTCACGCATTCCCACAGGTGTCCCGATGAAAACGGTACCTCACATGTGTGGGTGCACCTACCTGGCCGCCAAGGGGAAAGCCTAAAACACAAGTAACCCCAAGTCTGTTTTCAGAGGGAAATCTCAGACATTCTGCCGACCGGCACAACGTACAGATATGGGCCTCGGGTGTCCAAGCCACCGAGGAAAACAGGGAACCCCATGCATTTTCGAAAAGAGGACACCCGTGGGAATCCACAGAGGTATGATTTGCGCACATCGCCCCAGATTTTTTTACCCACACACCCCTGCAAAGTCCGAAATGTGGTGAAAAAAACGCTTTTTCCGCACATTTCGCTCGACGCACCGATCGAAACACGCCTCCAACAACACATGTCCTACTGTCACGCGTTCCCACAGGTGTCCCGATGAAAACGGTACCTCACATGTGTGGGTGCACCTACCTGGCCGCCAAGGGGAAAGCCTAAAACACAAGTAACCCCAAGTCTGTTTTCAGAGGGAAATCTCAGACATTCTGCCGACCGGCACAACGTACAGATATGGGCCTCGGGTGTCCAAGCCAACGAGGAAAACAGGGAACCCCATGCATTTTCGAAAAGAGGACACCCGTGGGAATCCGCAAAGGTATGATTTGCGCACATCGCCCCAGATTTTTTTACCCACACACCCCTGCAAAGTCCGAAATGTGGGGAAAAAAACGCTTTTTCCACCCATTTCGCTCGACGCACCCATCGAAACACGCCCCCAACAACACATGGCCTACCGTCACGCGTTCCGACAGGTGTCCCGATGAAAACGGTACCTCACATGTGTGGGTGCACCTACCTGGCCGCCAAGGGGAAAGCCTAAAACACAAGTAACCCCAAGTCTGTTTTCAGAGGGAAATCTCAGACATTCTGCCGACCGGCACAACGTACAGATATGGGCCTCGGGTGTCCAAGCCACCGAGGAAAACAGGGAAACCCATGCATTTTCGAAAAGAGGACACCCGTGGGAATCCGCAGAGGTATGATTTGCGCACATCGCCCCAGATTTTTTTACCCAGACACCCCTGCAAATTCCGAAATGTGGGAAAAAAACGCTTTTTCCGCACATTTCGGTCGACGCACCCATCGAAACACGCCCCCAACAACACATGGCCTACCGTCACGCATTCCCACAGGTGTCCCGATGAAAACGGTACCTCACATGTGTGGGTGCACCTACCTGGCCGCCAAGGGGAAAGCCTAAAACACAACTAACCCCAAGTCTGTTTTCAGAGGGAAATCTCAGACATTCTGCCGACCGGCACAACGTACAGATATGGGCCTCGGGTGTCCAAGCCACCGAGGAAAACAGGGAACCCCATGCATTTTCGAAAAGAGGACACCCGTGGGAATCCGCAGAGGTATGATTTGCGCACATCGCCCCAGATTTTTTTACCCAGACACCCCTGCAAAGTCCGAAATGTGGGGAAAAAAACGCTTTTTCCACACATTTCGCTCGACGCACCCATCGAAACACGCCCCCAACAACACATGGCCTACCGTCACGCATTCCGACAGGTGCCCCATGAAAACGGTACCTCACATGTGTGGGTGCACCTACCTGGCCGCCAAGGGGAAAGCCGAAAACGCAAGCAACCCCCAGTCTGTTTGCAGAGGGGAATCTCAGCCATTCTGCCGACCGGCACAATGTACAGATATAGGCCTCGGGTGTCCAAGCCACCGAGGAAAACAGGAAAACCCATGCATTTTAGAAAAGAGGACACCCGTGGGAATCCGCAGAGGTATGATTTGCGCACATCGCCCCAGATTTTTTTACCCACACACCCCTGCAAAGTCCGAAATGTGGTGAAAAAAACGCTTTTTCCGCACATTTCGCTCGACGCACCTGTTAGGGAGAATTCTCTGTTTAGGCTGAATTTCCCTACCTAGTGAGTCCCCCAGCAGCTTTGCTGGATTTCTGGGGTTTAATTTTTTCTCCTGCCAAGAGTGAGACTCTTTTACCCTCACTCTTGGACATGTTGAAGTGTGTTTTCTTGGTTAAACCTTGTGTTGAATGGGCTATGGGGTCTTTTACTCCATAGGGCCTCATGTATTTTTGTGATGTGGGTCACACAGCACCCTCTGTGCCGTGACCCAGGGGTGTCCTAGGGACTCCCCAACATAGACTCCATACCCTGGGACTGACTACTGTCTCCCAGGGCATGTAAAGTCACCAAGGACTTTGCTAGTCTTGAATCCTGAACAGAACCAGTACAAACCATCATATTGTGGACGTACTGGCTGGGGCAATTCGATTGCCCCAGGGTCTGTTAGTCGAGGGGGCACGTCTCCGTCCCCCCTGATCGAGTTTTGGCTGGTGGCAGTGGAAACTACTTTTTATATTCGACCGCGAATATTTCCCTATGGGATTTCCCATTGTTTTAGGCTAACACATTTAATTATTTATTTACGGTAGCCTTAAACATACCGCCGGTTTATATATTTATTTTTATAACTCCGGTTGGGACTTTTTGCCAAAACTTGATTCTAAAATGGCGTTGGTGTTCGCCTCTGTAACTCTGACCCAAAGTGGAGCCCTTTGTTCCACTTTTGGCGGGCTTCTCCACAGAAGCCCTCCAAAGTGGTGCCACTCTGTCTGGGGTACTTAGGAGGGGTGGAGGGGGATTTAGGCACCCTGGACTGAGTTACCTTGGTAACTCAAGTCGCACTCCGTCCTGATTGGCCCAAGTGGTGAGCCGCCCGGCTCACCACTTAGCATGTTTGAGTGACAGCTAGGCTGGGTGAATGGGGGTTTGCTGCATAAAAGCAGGGCTTTGGGGACTGGGACTTCAGAAGTCGCCACAGGACCAAGAATCCGACGAGGGAAGAGCTGAGCCGACCTGCTTCGACGACACCACCCGGTGGAGCCCTGCTGAACCGTCTCACCACTTTTTCCCGACGACCGAGGAGAACTCTTAACGGAGTGGCTCCTTCCCTTGACTGGTGGGGACAACCAGTTTTCGCCTTCTTTCCGTTCTTTGAGGTATCTCGTGGCCGCCTTGCCTGTGCCAAGCACCCCGGCATCCGGAATACCACACTTTACCCCCATACCGCGAAAGTCGGTACCAACCCTTTAACCGGAGGACTCCGCGGCTGGTTTCTTCCCGGGCAGTGCTACGACCTTTCTCTTCTGCTCTTCAGCGAGATATCCTTCTCCCCTGACCGACGTCGAGCCTTGCTGTCGCTGCCTGGAACAACTGCCCCCGCTGGAGGATCCTTTCCGCTTAAGGTACTGTGTTCCGCCTGGCTTCCCTTGCTACCGACTGTACGGGGTAGATTTAGTCCCCGGCTTTCGAACCTGGGAGTGCCTGGGACACTTTGGCTAAACTTTCTGAGCCACTCTAAACTCTTTTTGACTCCTTGCAAGACTTTGAATCTCTAACTAACAGTGTGATCTTGGGCACATTTTCGCTCCGGCTACTCTAAGAGTGGGCCCTGCCTAGTGACTTTTGCTCACCTGTGACTTTGTGCTTCTTTGAGCCTATTGCAAGTGTTCTGGACCTTAGAGTGGTGTGTTTAACCCATTTCTGCTTTTTCTCTCCCTTTCTTGGAAACTACTAGAGTGTCATCTAACGTTAAGCACTCACCTCTGTTTTAATTAAGTGGTGTTAACCTAGAGTTGTCTAGATAGGAGAAAGGATCGAAACTACTTTCATTATAACTGTGTTTGAAGTGTTTACTATATTTTGCTAGAGTGTTTTTAACTTATGTGTATTTTAAATAAATAACTATATACTTTTGAAACCAAGCTCTGGTCAGTGTTTGCTTGTGCTATCGTATGTTGGTACATATTGTGTATACTCTGCATACTGCCTAACTCTTCTTGAGAGAAGTCTGACTGCTCAGCCACAGCTACCAGGTAAATCTGGGTGGTACAGACTGCTACCAAAGGGGTTTACTGCTCTACCTGTAGTCTTAAATCTTTTGCAGTGTTCCCCAAGGGAACTGCACAGGTTTCTGCCTAACACTGGTGTACAGCGGTGGGATTTGTATTGAGTATACATTTTATTGTGCTTTAGATACCTTAGTGCAACTAACCACAAAGCTTAGCACTGAAAAAGTAAAACCTCTAACATGTCAGTTATAGAAAGCTATAGTCAAGAGTCCCTTGCAGCCAAAACTGCTGATTGTTTAAGAGTGCTCTGTAAACATAAGGATCTCCTGACTAAGGGCAAGAAAATGGAGCTGATTGAAAGATTGTTAGCTAACCAAAGTCTGGGTGATGGTTCAGAGGAACCTACCACTCCAGCAACTGTAGATGACAGTGTTGAAGTTAACATGGAGAAAAATGTTGATGTTTCTGAGGAAGAGTCAGAAGAGGAGGGTGAGGCTGTTGTAACTGTCCCCCCTAGGCCTCTGCCTGCTCTACCTGCTGTGCCTACTGGACCTTTACCAGGTCCCACATTTAGTCCTCAGTACTTTGAACTGGAGAAAATGAAGCTAGAATTGGAGTATAAGAAACTTAATGCTCAAACTGACAAAGAACTAAGGCTAAGGGAAATGGAGCTCAAGTATGACTTAGAAATGAAGAAATTATCTGTTGAGAATGTTTCTCTCTCTGGCTCCTCTAGAAGTTCCAGTCCTAAAAGACCCCGGATGCCTAAAGAATTGGTTGGTATGTATGAGCCTAAGTTGGATGTGTTGGATTGGTTGTCTCTGTTTGAATATAATCATGGGCTCCAGAACATCACAGGAAATGACTTACTCACCTGGTTGTTCTCTAGGCTTCCCCCTGTTGCAACTGATGTGGTAATGGAGATGGGGGAGGAGGATAGGAAGGACTATGAATGTGTGAAACTAGCTTTGATAGCTAGGTTTGGGAAGACCCCTTCCCAGTATCTTAAGAGGTTTAGGAGCCTCAAAAAGCATGATGGTACCCCTTGGGCTACCTGGGTGAATGAATGTTTGAAAAACTTAGAGGGATGGATTAAGGGTTACAAGGTGAACACTTATGAAGGTATGAAGAATTTGTTTATGTTGGAGACTATTTATGATGCCTGCTCTCCTGAGCTCAGACAACACTTGGCTGATTCCAGGGAATTGGATTCCCGGAAACTAGCTAAGGCTGCTGACTTGTGGGTTGCCAACAGGGCCACTCACAAGGATTCTGGGGTAACTCAGAAGAAGGATGGGGAAAAACAGTCTAAGAAGGACTCCAAAGAGAATTCTAATACTACAAATTCCAAAGAGGGCCCCAAACAAAACTATAAGGGTAAGCCACAAGGGAAACCAAATCAGGCTAGTGTACCTTCTGGTCCCAGACCAGAAGGCGGTCAGAACAAGCCTCCATTCCAGCGAGCCTTTGGCTCATGCTTTGTTTGTAAGGCTACTGACCATGTGAAAGGAGATCCCAGATGTAAGGGTAAACCTTCAGGGGTCCAGCTTGCCTCCTTAGCCTTCGCTCCAGAAGAGGAAGTACATATGGCAAGTGGAAACTTTCTATTACTAGCTGATGAACCCACTGGAGTCTCAGCTAGTGTTTCTTTAGTCTCTCTGGGGTTGTGGGAGCAACAGAATTTAGATGTCTATAACTCTATCCCAGATAATACTAAAGAGTATTATAAGGACAGTGTCCAGGTGAATGGTCAGGAGACTCCTGCCATTAGGGACACTGGAGCCAGCATAACTGTGGTGGATGAATCATTTTTCAAGGCAGAGGATGTTGCTAAGGCACCCAAATGCCTCACCAAGTTAGCTGGTGGGCCTGTGCAGATGTGTCCCCAGTTACCAGTTCTCATCCAATGTAATGATATGGCTGTAAAAATACCTGTCAGTGTACAATGTGAAGTGCCAGGTAGGGTTCTGTTGGGTAATGACCTCAAAGCTCTTGGAGTTGTATCTCATACCCCCAGACCTCCTAGCAAAAGGTTTCAGGAACTCACAAAACCTGCAAGGGAGAAAACCCTGAGAGGGTTATCTCAGGAGATGATGACAGAAATCACTCCTCTACCACTGGAGCAACTTACTGCAGTAACTACCAGATCAGGAGCAAAGGGGCAACCCAAGACTCCTAGGAAAAAGCCAGCAGCAAGCACTCCAGTGCTTCCAACAAGGACTTCCCCTAGGTTGTCCAAAGTTACACCTGTAACTCCCCCTCCAGCTGAGGCTGAGAGAGAGGTACAACCCTGTGTGGTTGAGCTAGACTCTGAGGAAGAGCTGGAAGGAGGCCCCAACCTTATTGGAGATTTGGACCCTGAGGACCATCCTGAGCTGCAGTCTTTACTGGCAGAAGGTGGGCCTAGCAGGGCAGCTTTTCGTAAGGGGCAAAGAGAATGTCCAACTCTGGAGGGTCTCCGCCACCAGGCAGCTTCTCAAGCTGATGGGCAAGAGCCTGGGAAGTATAGGTTGCACTGGGAAGATGGCCTCTTCTACAGTGAACCCACTGAGTCTGAACCTGGAGACTACAAACGCCTTGTAGTCCCACAAGAAAACAGACAACAGTTCTTACAACTAGCCCATGAGATACCTTTGGCTGGCCACTTGAGTTTCAAGAAGACCAAGGAAAGGCTCTCACTCTACTTTTATTGGCCAAAGATGGGGGCTGAAGTAGATAGATATTGTAAGAGCTGCCATACCTGCCAGACTTCTGGTAAGGTTGGTTCCAAGAATGTGGCACCTTTAGTGCCTCTCCCAGTTGTGGGAGTCCCATTTGAGAGGGTAGGGATTGACATTGTTGGTCCCCTTGATCCTCCAACCTCCTCAGGCAACAGGTTTATCCTTGTTGTAGTAGACCATGCTACTAGATACCCTGAGGCCATTCCTATGAGGACTGTTACAGCTCCGGCTGTGGCTAAGGCCCTCCTTGGTATTTTTACCAGGGTTGGGTTTCCTAAGGAGGTAATCTCTGACAGGGGGTCAAACTTTATGTCCCACTACATGAAGGCCATGTGGAAAACCTGTGGAGTTACCTACAAGTTCTCAACCGCCTACCACCCTCAAACAAACGGGTTGGTTGAAAGGTTTAACAGAACCATGAAGAGCATGATAGGTGCTTTGGAAGAACCCCTTAAGAAAAAGTGGGACCTTCTACTGCCATGCCTTCTCTTTGCTTATAGAGAAGTCCCTCAGGAGGGAGTAGGTTATTCTCCCTTTGAGCTTCTCTATGGCCATCCAGTCAGAGGTCCATTGGCCCTGATTAAGGAGGGGTTGGAAGGTGCTCCTCCCCTCAAGCCAGTCAGAGTGACTGACTATGTGATAGGTCTCCGGAGGAGAATGTCACACATGATGGCAGAAGCAAGTGACAACTTGAAAGCTGGTCAAGCCCTGGTCAAACATTGGCACGACCAGAAGGCTAACATGGTTGAGTTTACTCAAGACCAGCTAGTTCTAGTTATGCTCCCAACAAGGCAGAGGGCCTTGCAAGACAAATGGATGGGACCCTTCAAGGTTGTGGGAAAACTTGGAGAGGTCAACTATCTGGTGGATCTGGGCAGACCCAGGGAAGCTCCTAGAGTCTTCCACACCAACCGACTAAAAGCCTACATCTCCAGACCTGATGTAGGAGCCTTGCTCCTAGCTTCAGCTGCAGAGGAGGAAGAGAGTGAATCTCTCCCTGATCTCCTCAGAGGTGTACCTTTAGATGAAAAAGTTGAAGGAGTCAATCTCTCTTCAGACCTGACACCTGAGCAACAAGAGGAGTGCAAATCTATGTTAAATCAGTTTGCCTCCCTGTTCTCACTGTCACCAGGCTTGACCCCTTGGGGCCAGCATGAGATACTCACTGGTGACTGTCTGCCAGTCAAAAGCAGAGGATACAGAATGTCAGAACATATCAGAGCCCACATCAAAGGAGAGGTCAAGAAGATGCTTGATCTCGGGGTAATAGAGCCCTCTACTAGTCCATGGTCTAGCCCAGTTGTGTTAGTGCCAAAGGCAGGATCCAAAGACTTGAGATTCTGTGTGGACTATAGAGCTCTAAATGCAGTCACCAAGACTGATGCCCACCCTTTGCCCAGGACAGATGAGTTGGTGGATAAACTTGGTGCAGCCAAGTACCTCAGCACATTTGACCTGACGTCAGGCTATTGGCAAATAGCCCTGACAGACCATGCCAAGGAGAAAACTGCATTTTCAACCCCAGTTGGCTTGTACCAGTTTAAGGTCATGCCTTTTGGACTGAAAAATGCACCTGCCACATTCCAAAGGATGGTGAACCAAGTTCTGGCTGGGATGGAAGATTTCTGCATGGCATACTTGGATGACATTGCAGTCTTCAGCCACTCCTGGGAAGAACATGTGAACCACCTAGGACATGTGTTGCAGGCTCTGAAACAGGCCCATTTGACAATCAAAGCCAGTAAGTGCCAGATTGGTCAAAGTAAAGTGGTCTACCTTGGACATGAGGTAGGAGGTGGAGAAATAAGGCCTTTGCCCAGCAAGATTGAAGCTGTGCAAAATTGGACAACACCAACTACTCAAACCCAAGTGAGAGCTTTTCTAGGCCTCACTGGGTATTACAGGAATTTCATTGAGAACTATGGGACCATAGCTTCTCCACTGAATGTAATCTCCTCTCCCAAATTCCCTAAAAAGGTAAAATGGAATGAGGAGTGCAATCAGGCCTTTGAAAAACTGAAGAGAGCTCTTTGCCAGGCTCCAGTATTGAGAGCTCCTGACTACCACCAACCTTTCATTGTACAAACTGATGCTTCCAATGTAGGTATAGGTGCAGTTCTAAGCCAACTGGATGAGAAGGGTAGGGAGCACCCCATTTGCTTCATCAGTAGGAAACTGAAGGATCCTGAGACAAGGTGGGCAACTATCGAAAGAGAATGCTTTGCTATTGTGTGGGCACTGAAGAAGTTTAGGCCATACTTGTAT
The DNA here is from genome assembly GCF_040938575.1 of Ambystoma mexicanum. NCBI lineage: Eukaryota > Metazoa > Chordata > Amphibia > Caudata > Ambystomatidae > Ambystoma > Ambystoma mexicanum. The sequence continues at coordinate 461,727,005 of NC_090940.1, read as the reverse complement.
GGTTCTACTTTTGTTATTCAGACTGACCACCAACCCTTGAGATGGTTAATGCAAATGAAAGGGGAAAATCCAAAACTATTGAGATGGTCAATCTGCCTGCAAGGGTTTGATTTCACCATTGAGCACAGGTCAGGGTGTCACCATCAAAATGCTGATGGACTCTCTAGGATGTATATCATCGACTAGAGGTATGAGGTTCATCCAGGAGTGGATTAAATCCTCCTGTCCCTTAGTCTGGGGGGGGCGAGTGTTAGGGAGAATTCTCTGTTTAGGCTGAATTTCCCTACCTAGTGAGTCCCCCAGCAGCTTTGCTGGATTTCTGGGGTTTAATTTTTTCTCCTGCCAAGAGTGAGACTCTTTTACCCTCACTCTTGGACATGTTGAAGTGTGTTTTCTTGGTTAAACCTTGTGTTGAATGGGCTATGGGGTCTTTTACTCCATAGGGCCTCATGTATTTTTGTGATGTGGGTCACACAGCACCCTCTGTGCCGTGACCCAGGGGTGTCCTAGGGACTCCCCAACATAGACTCCATACCCTGGGACTGACTACTGTCTCCCAGGGCATGTAAAGTCACCAAAGACTTTGCTAGTCTTGAATCCTGAACAGAACCAGTACAAACCATCATATTGTGGACGTACTGGCTGGGGCAATTCGATTGCCCCAGGGTCTGTTAGTCGAGGGGGCACGTCTCCGTCCCCCCTGATCGAGTTTTGGCTGGTGGCAGTGGAAACTACTTTTTATATTCGACCGCGAATATTTCCCTATGGGATTTCCCATTGTTTTAGGCTAACACATTTAATTATTTATTTACGGTAGCCTTAAACATACCGCCGGTTTATATATTTATTTTTATAACTCCGGTTGGGACTTTTTGCCAAAACTTGATTCTAAAATGGCGTTGGTGTTCGCCTCTGTAACTCTGACCCAAAGTGGAGCCCTTTGTTCCACTTTTGGCGGGCTTCTCCACAGAAGCCCTCCAAAGTGGTGCCACTCTGTCTGGGGTACTTAGGAGGGGTGGAGGGGGATTTAGGCACCCTGGACTGAGTTACCTTGGTAACTCAAGTCGCACTCCGTCCTGATTGGCCCAAGTGGTGAGCCGCCCGGCTCACCACTTAGCATGTTTGAGTGACAGCTAGGCTGGGTGAATGGGGGTTTGCTGCATAAAAGCAGGGCTTTGGGGACTGGGACTTCAGAAGTCGCCACAGGACCAAGAATCCGACGAGGGAAGAGCTGAGCCGACCTGCTTCGACGACACCACCCGGTGGAGCCCTGCTGAACCGTCTCACCACTTTTTCCCGACGACCGAGGAGAACTCTTAACGGAGTGGCTCCTTCCCTTGACTGGTGGGGACAACCAGTTTTCGCCTTCTTTCCGTTCTTTGAGGTATCTCGTGGCCGCCTTGCCTGTGCCAAGCACCCCGGCATCCGGAATACCACACTTTACCCCCATACCGCGAAAGTCGGTACCAACCCTTTAACCGGAGGACTCCGCGGCTGGTTTCTTCCCGGGCAGTGCTACGACCTTTCTCTTCTGCTCTTCAGCGAGATATCCTTCTCCCCTGACCGACGTCGAGCCTTGCTGTCGCTGCCTGGAACAACTGCCCCCGCTGGAGGATCCTTTCCGCTTAAGGTACTGTGTTCCGCCTGGCTTCCCTTGCTACCGACTGTACGGGGTAGATTTAGTCCCCGGCTTTCGAACCTGGGAGTGCCTGGGACACTTTGGCTAAACTTTCTGAGCCACTCTAAACTCTTTTTGACTCCTTGCAAGACTTTGAATCTCTAACTAACAGTGTGATCTTGGGCACATTTTCGCTCCGGCTACTCTAAGAGTGGGCCCTGCCTAGTGACTTTTGCTCACCTGTGACTTTGTGCTTCTTTGAGCCTATTGCAAGTGTTCTGGACCTTAGAGTGGTGTGTTTAACCCATTTCTGCTTTTTCTCTCCCTTTCTTGGAAACTACTAGAGTGTCATCTAACGTTAAGCACTCACCTCTGTTTTAATTAAGTGGTGTTAACCTAGAGTTGTCTAGATAGGAGAAAGGATCGAAACTACTTTCATTATAACTGTGTTTGAAGTGTTTACTATATTTTGCTAGAGTGTTTTTAACTTATGTGTATTTTAAATAAATAACTATATACTTTTGAAACCAAGCTCTGGTCAGTGTTTGCTTGTGCTATCGTATGTTGGTACATATTGTGTATACTCTGCATACTGCCTAACTCTTCTTGAGAGAAGTCTGACTGCTCAGCCACAGCTACCAGGTAAATCTGGGTGGTACAGACTGCTACCAAAGGGGTTTACTGCTCTACCTGTAGTCTTAAATCTTTTGCAGTGTTCCCCAAGGGAACTGCACAGGTTTCTGCCTAACAGCACCCATCGAAACACGCCCCCAACAACACATGGCTTACCGTCACGCGATCCCACAGGTGTCGCGATGAAAACGGTACCTCACAGGTGTGGGTGCACCTACCTGGCCGCCAAGGGGAAAGCCTAAAACACAAGTAACCCCAAGTCTGTTTTCAGAGGGAAATCTCAGACATTCTGCCGACTGGCACAACGTACAGATATGGGTCTCGGGTGTCCAAGCCACCGAGGAAAACAGGGAACACCATGCATTTTCGAAAAGAGGACACCCGTGGGAATCCGCAGAGGTATGATTTGCGCACATCGCCCCAGATTTTTTTACCCACACACCCCTGCAAAGTCCGAAATGTGGTGAAAAAAACGCTTTTTCCGCACATTTCGCTCGACGCACCGATCGAAACACGCCTCCAACAACACATGTCCTACTGTCACGCGTTCCCACAGGTGTCCCGATGAAAACGGTACCTCACATGTGTGGGTGCACGTACCTGGCCGCCAAGGGGAAAGCCTAAAACACAAGTAACCCCAAGTCTGTTTTCAGAGGGAAATCTCAGACATTCTGCCGACCGGCACAACGTACAGATATGGGCCTCGGGTGTCCAAGCCACCGAGGAAAACAGGGAACCCCATGCATTTTCGAAAAGAGGACACCCGTGGGAATCCGCAGAGGTATGATTTGCGCACATCGCCCCAGATTTTTTTACCCAGACACCCCTGCAAAGTCCGAAATGTGGGGAAAAAAACGCTTTTTCCGCACATTTCGCTCGACGCACCCATCGAAACACGCCCCCAACAACACATGGCCTACCGTCACGCGTTCCCACAGGTGTCCCCATGAAAACGGTACCTCACATGTGTGGGTGCAGCTACCTGGCCGCCAAGGGGAAAGCCTAAAACACAAGTAACCCCAAGTCGGTTTTCAGAGGGAAATCTCAGACATTCTGCCGACCGGCACAACGTACAGATATGGGCCTCGGGTGTCCAAGCCACCGAGGAAAACAGGGAACCCCATGCATTTTGGAAAAGAGGACACCCGTGGGAATCTGCAGAGGTATGATTTGCGCACATCGCCCCAGATTTTTTTACCCAGACACCCCTGCAAAGTCCGAAATGTGGGGAAAAAAACGCTTTTTCCACACATTTCGCTCGACGCCTCCATCGAAACACGCCCCCAACAACACATGGCCTACCGTCACGCGTTCCGACAGGTGTCCCGATGAAAACGGTACCTCACATGTGTGGGTGCACCTACCTGGCCGCCAAGGGGAAAGCCTAAAACACAAGTAACCCCAAGTCTGTTTTCAGAGGGAAATCTCAGACATTCTGCCGACCGGCACAACGTACAGATATGGGCCTCGGGTGTCCAAGCCACCGAGGAAAACAGGGAACCCCATGCATTTTCGAAAAGAGGACACCTGTGGGAATCCACAGAGGTATGATTTGCGCACATCGCCCCAGATATTTTTTTCCCAGACACCCCTGCAAAGTCCGAAATGTGGGGAAAAAAACGCTTTTTCCGTACATTTCGCTCGACGCACCCATCGAAACACGCCCCCAACAACACATCGCCTACCGTCACGCGTTCCCACAGGTGTCCCAATGAAAACGGTACCTCACATGTGTGGGTGCACCTACCTGGCCGCCAAGGGGAAAGCCTAAAACACAAGTAATCCCAAGTCTGTTTTCAGAGGGAAATCTCAGACATTATGCCGACCGGCACAACATACAGATATGGGCCTCGGGTGTCCAAGCCACCGAGGAAAACAGGGAACCCCATGCATTTTCGAAAAGAGGACACCCGTGGGAATCCGCAGAGGTTTGATTTGCGCACATCGCCCCAGATTTTTTTACCCAGACACCCCTGCAAAGTCCGAAATGTGGGGAAAAAAACGCTTTTTCCGCACATTTCGCTCGACGCACCCATCGAAACACGCCCCCAACAACACATGGCCTACTGTCACGCGTTCCCACAGGTGTCCCCATGAAAACGGTACCTCACATGTGTGGGTGCACCTACCTGGCCGCCAAGGGGAAAGCCTAAAACACAAGTAACCCCAAGTCGGTTTTCAGAGGGAAATCTCAGACATTCTGCCGACCGGCACAACGTACAGATATGGGCCTCGGGTGTCCAAGCCACCGAGGAAAACAGGGAACCCCATGCATTTTGGAAAAGAGGACACCCGTGGGAATCTGCAGAGGTATGATTTGCGCACATCGCCCCAGATTTTTTTACCCAGACACCCCTGCAAAGTCCGAAATGTGGGGAAAAAAACGCTTTTTCCACACATTTCGCTCGACGCACCCATCGAAACACGCCCCCAACAACACATGGCCTACCGTCACGCGTTCCGACAGGTGTCCCGATGAAAACGGTACCTCACATGTGTGGGTGCACCTACCTGGCCGCCAAGGGGAAAGCCTAAAACACAAGTAACCCCAAGTCTGTTTTCAGAGGGAAATCTCAGACATTCTGCCGACCGGCCCAACGTACAGATATGGGCCTCGGGTGTCCAAGCCACCGAGGAAAACAGGGAACCCCATGCATTTTCGAAAAGAGGACACCTGTGGGAATCCACAGAGGTATGATTTGCGCACATCGCCCCAGATATTTTTTTCCCAGACACCCCTGCAAAGTCCGAAATGTGGGGAAAAAAACGCTTTTTCCGTACATTTCGCTCGACGCACCCATCGAAACACGCCCCCAACAACACATGGCCTACCGTCACGCGTTCCCACAGGTGTCCCAATGAAAACGGTATCTCACATGTGTGGGTGCACCTACCTGGCCGCCAAGGGGAAAGCCTAAAACGCAAGTAACCCCAAGTCTGTTTTCAGAGGGAAATCTCAGACATTCTGCCGACCGGCACAACGTACAGATATGGGCCTCGGGTGTCCAAGCCACCGAGGAAAACAGGGAACCCCATGCATTTTCGAAAAGAGGACACCCGTGGGAATCGGCAGAGGTATGATTTGCGCACATCGCCCCAGATTTTTTTACCCAGACACCCCTGCAAAGTCCGAAATGTGGGGAAAAAAACGTTTTTTCCGCACATTTCGCTCGACGCACCCATCGAAACACGCCCCCAACAACACATGGCCTACCGTCACGCGATCCCACAGGTGTCGCGATGAAAACGGTACCTCACATGTGTGGGTGCACCTACCTGGCCGCCAAGGGGAAAGCCTAAAACACAAGTAACCCCAAGTCTGTTTTCAGAGGGAAATCTCAGACATTCTGCCGACTGGCACAACGTACAGATATGGGTCTCGGGTGTCCAAGCCACCGAGGAAAACAGGGAACCCCATGCATTTTCGAAAAGAGGACACCCGTGGGAATCCGCAGAGGTATGATTTGCGCACATCGCCCCAGATTTTTTTACCCACACACCCCTGCAAAGTCCGAAATGTGGGGAAAAAAACGCTTTTTCCGCACATTTCGCTCGACGCACCCATCGAAACACGCCCCCAACAACACATGGCCTACCGTCACGCGTTCCCACAGGTGTCCCCATGAAAACGGTACCTCACATGTGTGGGTGCACCTACCTGGCCGCCAAGGGGAAAGCCTAAAACACAAGTAACCCCAAGTCTGTTTTCAGAGGGAAATCTCAGACATTCTGCCGACCGGCACAACGTACAGATATGGGCCTCGGGTGTCCAAGCCACCGAGGAAAACAGGGAACCCCATGCATTTTCGAAAAGAGGACACCCGTGGGAATCTGCAGAGGTATGATTTGCGCACATCGCCCCAGATTTTTTTACCCAGACACCCCTGCAAAGTCCGAAATGTGGGGAAAAAAACGCTTTTTCCACACATTTTGCTCGACGCACCCATCGAAACACGCCCCCAACAACACATGGCCTACCGTCACGCGTTCCCACAGGTGTCCCCATGAAAACGGTACCTCACATGTGTGGGTGCACCTACCTGGCCGCCAAGGGGAAAGCCTAAAACACAAGTAACCCCAAGTCTGTTTTCAGAGGGAAATCTCAGACATTCTGCCGACCGGCACAACGTACAGATATGGGCCTCGGGTGTCCAAGCCACCGAGGAAAACAGGGAAACCCATGCATTTTCGAAAAGAGGACACCCGTGGGAATCCGCAGAGGTATGATTTGCGCACATCGCCCCAGATTTTTTTACCCAGACACCCCTGCAAATTCCGAAATGTGGGAAAAAAAATGCTTTTTCCGCACATTTCGGTCGACGCACCCATCGAAACACGCCCCCAACAACACATGGCCTACCGTCACGCATTCCCACAGGTCTCCCGATGAAAACGGTACCTCACATGTGTGGGTGCACCTACCTGGCCGCCAAGGGGAAAGCCTAAAACACAAGTAACCCCAAGTCTGTTTTCAGAGGGAAATCTCAGACATTCTGCCGACCGGCACAACGTACAGATATGGGCCTCGGGTGTCCAAGCCACCGAGGAAAACAGGGAACCCCATGCATTTTCGAAAAGAGGACACCTGTGGGAATCCACAGAGGTATGATTTGCGCACATCGCCCCAGATATTTTTTACCCAGACACCCCTGCAAAGTCCGAAATGTGGGGAAAAAAACGCTTTTTCCGTACATTTTGCTCGACGCACCCATCGAAACACGCCCCCAAAAACACATGGCCTACCGTCACGCGTTCCCACAGGTGTCCCAATGAAAACAGTACCTCACATGTGTGGGTGCACCTACCTGGCCGCCAAGGGGAAAGCCTAAAACACAAGTAATCCCAAGTCTGTTTTCAGAGGGAAATCTCAGACATTCTGCCGACCGGCACAACGTACAGATATGGGCCTCGGGTGTCCAAGCCACCGAGGAAAACAGGGAACCCCATGCATTTTCGAAAAGAGGACACCCGTGGGAATCCACAGAGGTATGATTTGCGCACATCGCCCCATATTTTTTTATCCAGACACCCCTGCAAAATCCAAAATGTGGGGAAAAAAACGCTTTTTCTGCACATTTCGCTCAACGCACCCATCGAAAACACGCCCCCAACAACACATGGCCTACCGTCACGCATTCCCACAGGTGTCCTGATGAAAACGGTATCTCACATGTGTGGGTGCACCTACCTGGCCGCCAAGGGGAAAGCCTAAAACACAAGTAACACCAAGTCTGTTTTCAGAGGGAAATCTCAGACATTCTGCCGACCGGCACAACGTACAGATATGGGCCTCGGGTGTCCAAGCCACCGAGGAAAACAGGGAACCCCATGCATTTTCGAAAAGAGGACACCCGTGGGAATCCGCAGAGGTATGATTTGCGCACATCGCCCCAGATTTTTTTACCCAGACACCCCTGCAAAGTCCGAAATGTGGGGAAAAAAACGCTTTTTCCGCACATTTCGCTCGACGCACCCATCGAAACACGCCCCCAACAACACATGGCCTACCGTCACGCGATCCCACAGGTGTCGCGATGAAAACGGTACCTCACATGTGTGGGTGCACCTACCTGGCCGCCAAGGGGAAAGCCTAAAACACAAGTAACCCCAAGTCTGTTTTCAGAGGGAAATCTCAGACATTCTGGCGACCGGCACAACGTACAGATATGGGCCTCGGGTGTCCAAGCCACCGAGGAAAACAGGGAACCCCATGCATTTTCGAAAAGAGGACACCTGTGGGAATCCACAGAGGTATGATTTGCGCACATCGACCCAGATATTTTTTACCCAGACACCCCTGCAAAGTCCGAAATGTGGGGAAAAAAACTCTTTTTCCGTACATTTTGCTCGACGCACCCATCGAAACACGCCCCCAAAAACACATGGCCTACCGTCACGCGTTCCCACAGGTGTCCCAATGAAAACGGTACCTCACATGTGTGGGTGCACCTACCTGGCCGCCAAGGGGAAAGCCTAAAACACAAGTAACACCAAGTCTGTTTTCAGAGGGAAATCTCAGACATTCTGCCGACCGGCACAACGTACAGATATGGGCCTCGGGTGTCCAAGCCACCGAGGAAAACAGGGAACCCCATGCATTTTCGAAAAGAGGACACCCGTGGGAATCCGCAGAGGTATGATTTGCGCACATCGCCCCAGATTTTTTTACCCAGACACCCCTGCAAAGTCCGAAATGTGGGGAAAAAAACGCTTTTTCCGCATATTTCGCTCGACGCACCCATCGAAACACGCCCCCAACAACACATGGCCTACCGTCACGCGATCCCACAGGTGTCGCGATGAAAACGGTACCTCACATGTGTGGGTGCACCTACCTGGCCGCTAAGGGGAAAGCCTAAAACACAAGTAACCCCAAGTCTGTTTTCAGAGGGAAATCTCAGACATTCTGCCGACTGGCACAACGTACAGATATGGGTCTCGGGTGTCCAAGCCACCGAGGAAAACAGGGAACCCCATGCATTTTCGAAAAGAGGACACCCGTGGGAATCCGCAGAGGTATGATTTGCGCACATCGCCCCAGATTTTTTTACCCACACACCCCTTCAAAGTCCGAAATGTGGGGAAAAAAACGCTTTTTCCGCACATTTCGCTCGACGCACCCATCGAAACACGCCCCCAACAACACATGGCCTACCGTCACGCGTTCCCACAGGTGTCCCCATGAAAACGGTACCTCACATGTGTGGGTGCACCTACCTGGCCGCCAAGGGGAAAGCCTAAAACACAAGTAACCCCAAGTCTGTTTTCAGAGGGAAATCTCAGACATTCTGCCGACCGGCACAACGTACAGATATGGGCCTCGGGTGTCCAAGCCACCGAGGAAAACAGGGAACCCCATGCATTTTTGAAAAGAGGACACCCGTGGGAATCCGCAGAGGTATGATTTGCGCACATCGCCCCAGATTTTTTTACCCAGACACCCCTGCAAAGTCCGAAATGTGGGGAAAAAAACACTTTTTCCGCACATTTCGCTCGACGCACCCATCGAAACACGCCCCCAACAACACATGGCCTACCGTCACGCGATCCCACAGGTGTCGCGATGAAAACGGTACCTCACATGTGTGGGTGCACCTACCTGGCCGCCAAGGGGAAAGCCTAAAACACAAGTAACCCCAAGTCTGTTTTCAGAGGGAAATCTCAGACATTCTGCCGACTGGCACAACGTACAGATATGGGTCTCGGGTGTCCAAGCCACCGAGGAAAACAGGGAACCCCATGCATTTTCGAAAAGAGGACACCCGTGGGAATCCGCAGAGGTATGATTTGCGCACATCACCCCACATTTTTTTACCCACACACCCCTGCAAAGTCCGAAATGTGGGGAAAAAAATGCTTTTTCCGCACATTTCGCTCGACGCACCCATCGAAACACGCCCCCAACAACACATGGCCTACCGTCACGCGTTCCCACAGGTGTCCCCATGAAAACGGTACCTCACATGTGTGGGTGCACCTACCTGGCCGCCAAGGGGAAAGCCTAAAACACAAGTAACCCCAAGTCGGTTTTCAGAGGGAAATCTCAGACATTCTGCCGACCGGCACAACGTACAGATATGGGCCTCGGGTGTCCAAGCCACCGAGGAAAACAGGGAACCCCATGCATTTTGGAAAAGAGGACACCCGTGGGAATCTGCAGAGGTATGATTTGCGCACATCGCCCCAGATTTTTTTACCCAGACACCCCTGCAAAGTCCGAAATGTGGGGAAAAAAACGCTTTTTCCACACATTTCGCTCGACGCACCCATCGAAACACGCCCCCAACAACACATGGCCTACCGTCACGCGTTCCGACAGGTGTCCCGATGAAAACGGTACCTCACATGTGTGGGTGCACCTACCTGGCCGCCAAGGGGAAAGCCTAAAACACAAGTAACCCCAAGTCTGTTTTCAGAGGGAAATCTCAGACATTCTGCCGACCGGCCCAACGTACAGATATGGGCCTCGGGTGTCCAAGCCACCGAGGAAAACAGGGAACCCCATGCATTTTCGAAAAGAGGACACCTGTGGGAATCCACAGAGGTATGATTTGCGCACATCGCCCCAGATATTTTTTTCCCAGACACCCCTGCAAAGTCCGAAATGTGGGGAAAAAAACGCTTTTTCCGTACATTTCGCTCGACGCACCCATCGAAACACGCCCCCAACAACACATGGCCTACCGTCACGCGTTCCCACAGGTGTCCCAATGAAAACGGTATCTCACATGTGTGGGTGCACCTACCTGGCCGCCAAGGGGAAAGCCTAAAACGCAAGTAACCCCAAGTCTGTTTTCAGAGGGAAATCTCAGACATTCTGCCGACCGGCACAACGTACAGATATGGGCCTCGGGTGTCCAAGCCACCGAGGAAAACAGGGAACCCCATGCATTTTCGAAAAGAGGACACCCGTGGGAATCGGCAGAGGTATGATTTGCGCACATCGCCCCAGATTTTTTTACCCAGACACCCCTGCAAAGTCCGAAATGTGGGGAAAAAAACGTTTTTTCCGCACATTTCGCTCGACGCACCCATCGAAACACGCCCCCAACAACACATGGCCTACCGTCACGCGATCCCACAGGTGTCGCGATGAAAACGGTACCTCACATGTGTGGGTGCACCTACCTGGCCGCCAAGGGGAAAGCCTAAAACACAAGTAACCCCAAGTCTGTTTTCAGAGGGAAATCTCAGACATTCTGCCGACTGGCACAACGTACAGATATGGGTCTCGGGTGTCCAAGCCACCGAGGAAAACAGGGAACCCCATGCATTTTCGAAAAGAGGACACCCGTGGGAATCCGCAGAGGTATGATTTGCGCACATCGCCCCAGATTTTTTTACCCACACACCCCTGCAAAGTCCGAAATGTGGGGAAAAAAACGCTTTTTCCGCACATTTCGCTCGACGCACCCATCGAAACACGCCCCCAACAACACATGGCCTACCGTCACGCGTTCCCACAGGTGTCCCCATGAAAACGGTACCTCACATGTGTGGGTGCACCTACCTGGCCGCCAAGGGGAAAGCCTAAAACACAAGTAACCCCAAGTCTGTTTTCAGAGGGAAATCTCAGACATTCTGCCGACCGGCACAACGTACAGATATGGGCCTCGGGTGTCCAAGCCACCGAGGAAAACAGGGAACCCCATGCATTTTCGAAAAGAGGACACCCGTGGGAATCTGCAGAGGTATGATTTGCGCACATCGCCCCAGATTTTTTTACCCAGACACCCCTGCAAAGTCCGAAATGTGGGGAAAAAAACGCTTTTTCCACACATTTTGCTCGACGCACCCATCGAAACACGCCCCCAACAACACATGGCCTACCGTCACGCGTTCCCACAGGTGTCCCCATGAAAACGGTACCTCACATGTGTGGGTGCACCTACCTGGCCGCCAAGGGGAAAGCCTAAAACACAAGTAACCCCAAGTCTGTTTTCAGAGGGAAATCTCAGACATTCTGCCGACCGGCACAACGTACAGATATGGGCCTCGGGTGTCCAAGCCACCGAGGAAAACAGGGAAACCCATGCATTTTCGAAAAGAGGACACCCGTGGGAATCCGCAGAGGTATGATTTGCGCACATCGCCCCAGATTTTTTTACCCAGACACCCCTGCAAATTCCGAAATGTGGGAAAAAAAATGCTTTTTCCGCACATTTCGGTCGACGCACCCATCGAAACACGCCCCCAACAACACATGGCCTACCGTCACGCATTCCCACAGGTCTCCCGATGAAAACGGTACCTCACATGTGTGGGTGCACCTACCTGGCCGCCAAGGGGAAAGCCTAAAACACAAGTAACCCCAAGTCTGTTTTCAGAGGGAAATCTCAGACATTCTGCCGACCGGCACAACGTACAGATATGGGCCTCGGGTGTCCAAGCCACCGAGGAAAACAGGGAACCCCATGCATTTTCGAAAAGAGGACACCTGTGGGAATCCACAGAGGTATGATTTGCGCACATCGCCCCAGATATTTTTTACCCAGACACCCCTGCAAAGTCCGAAATGTGGGGAAAAAAACGCTTTTTCCGTACATTTTGCTCGACGCACCCATCGAAACACGCCCCCAAAAACACATGGCCTACCGTCACGCGTTCCCACAGGTGTCCCAATGAAAACAGTACCTCACATGTGTGGGTGCACCTACCTGGCCGCCAAGGGGAAAGCCTAAAACACAAGTAATCCCAAGTCTGTTTTCAGAGGGAAATCTCAGACATTCTGCCGACCGGCACAACGTACAGATATGGGCCTCGGGTGTCCAAGCCACCGAGGAAAACAGGGAACCCCATGCATTTTCGAAAAGAGGACACCCGTGGGAATCCACAGAGGTATGATTTGCGCACATCGCCCCATATTTTTTTATCCAGACACCCCTGCAAAATCCAAAATGTGGGGAAAAAAACGCTTTTTCTGCACATTTCGCTCAACGCACCCATCGAAAACACGCCCCCAACAACACATGGCCTACCGTCACGCATTCCCACAGGTGTCCTGATGAAAACGGTATCTCACATGTGTGGGTGCACCTACCTGGCCGCCAAGGGGAAAGCCTAAAACACAAGTAACACCAAGTCTGTTTTCAGAGGGAAATCTCAGACATTCTGCCGACCGGCACAACGTACAGATATGGGCCTCGGGTGTCCAAGCCACCGAGGAAAACAGGGAACCCCATGCATTTTCGAAAAGAGGACACCCGTGGGAATCCGCAGAGGTATGATTTGCGCACATCGCCCCAGATTTTTTTACCCAGACACCCCTGCAAAGTCCGAAATGTGGGGAAAAAAACGCTTTTTCCGCACATTTCGCTCGACGCACCCATCGAAACACGCCCCCAACAACACATGGCCTACCGTCACGCGATCCCACAGGTGTCGCGATGAAAACGGTACCTCACATGTGTGGGTGCACCTACCTGGCCGCCAAGGGGAAAGCCTAAAACACAAGTAACCCCAAGTCTGTTTTCAGAGGGAAATCTCAGACATTCTGGCGACCGGCACAACGTACAGATATGGGCCTCGGGTGTCCAAGCCACCGAGGAAAACAGGGAACCCCATGCATTTTCGAAAAGAGGACACCTGTGGGAATCCACAGAGGTATGATTTGCGCACATCGACCCAGATATTTTTTACCCAGACACCCCTGCAAAGTCCGAAATGTGGGGAAAAAAACTCTTTTTCCGTACATTTTGCTCGACGCACCCATCGAAACACGCCCCCAAAAACACATGGCCTACCGTCACGCGTTCCCACAGGTGTCCCAATGAAAACGGTACCTCACATGTGTGGGTGCACCTACCTGGCCGCCAAGGGGAAAGCCTAAAACACAAGTAACACCAAGTCTGTTTTCAGAGGGAAATCTCAGACATTCTGCCGACCGGCACAACGTACAGATATGGGCCTCGGGTGTCCAAGCCACCGAGGAAAACAGGGAACCCCATGCATTTTCGAAAAGAGGACACCCGTGGGAATCCGCAGAGGTATGATTTGCGCACATCGCCCCAGATTTTTTTACCCAGACACCCCTGCAAAGTCCGAAATGTGGGGAAAAAAACGCTTTTTCCGCATATTTCGCTCGACGCACCCATCGAAACACGCCCCCAACAACACATGGCCTACCGTCACGCGATCCCACAGGTGTCGCGATGAAAACGGTACCTCACATGTGTGGGTGCACCTACCTGGCCGCTAAGGGGAAAGCCTAAAACACAAGTAACCCCAAGTCTGTTTTCAGAGGGAAATCTCAGACATTCTGCCGACTGGCACAACGTACAGATATGGGTCTCGGGTGTCCAAGCCACCGAGGAAAACAGGGAACCCCATGCATTTTCGAAAAGAGGACACCCGTGGGAATCCGCAGAGGTATGATTTGCGCACATCGCCCCAGATTTTTTTACCCACACACCCCTTCAAAGTCCGAAATGTGGGGAAAAAAACGCTTTTTCCGCACATTTCGCTCGACGCACCCATCGAAACACGCCCCCAACAACACATGGCCTACCGTCACGCGTTCCCACAGGTGTCCCCATGAAAACGGTACCTCACATGTGTGGGTGCACCTACCTGGCCGCCAAGGGGAAAGCCTAAAACACAAGTAACCCCAAGTCTGTTTTCAGAGGGAAATCTCAGACATTCTGCCGACCGGCACAACGTACAGATATGGGCCTCGGGTGTCCAAGCCACCGAGGAAAACAGGGAACCCCATGCATTTTTGAAAAGAGGACACCCGTGGGAATCCGCAGAGGTATGATTTGCGCACATCGCCCCAGATTTTTTTACCCAGACACCCCTGCAAAGTCCGAAATGTGGGGAAAAAAACACTTTTTCCGCACATTTCGCTCGACGCACCCATCGAAACACGCCCCCAACAACACATGGCCTACCGTCACGCGATCCCACAGGTGTCGCGATGAAAACGGTACCTCACATGTGTGGGTGCACCTACCTGGCCGCCAAGGGGAAAGCCTAAAACACAAGTAACCCCAAGTCTGTTTTCAGAGGGAAATCTCAGACATTCTGCCGACTGGCACAACGTACAGATATGGGTCTCGGGTGTCCAAGCCACCGAGGAAAACAGGGAACCCCATGCATTTTCGAAAAGAGGACACCCGTGGGAATCCGCAGAGGTATGATTTGCGCACATCACCCCACATTTTTTTACCCACACACCCCTGCAAAGTCCGAAATGTGGGGAAAAAAATGCTTTTTCCGCACATTTCGCTCGACGCACCCATCGAAACACGCCCCCAACAACACATGGCCTACCGTCACGCGTTCCCACAGGTGTCCCCATGAAAACGGTACCTCACATGTGTGGGTGCACCTACCTGGCCGCCAAGGGGAAAGCCTAAAACACAAGTAACCCCAAGTCTGTTTTCAGAGGGAAATCTCAGACATTCTGCCGACCGGCACAACGTACAGATATGGGCCTCGGGTGTCCAAGCCACCGAGGAAAACAGGGAACCCCATGCATTTTCAAAAAGAGGACACCCGTGGGAATCTGCAGAGGTATGATTTGAGCACATCGCCCCAGATTTTTTTACCCAGACACCCCTGCAAAGTCCGAAATGTGGGGAAAAAAACGCTTTTTCCACACATTTCGCTCGACGCACCCATCGAAACACGCCCCCAACAACACATGGCCTACCGTCACGCGTTCGGACAGGTGTCCCGATGAAAACGGTACCTCACATGTGTGGGTGCACCTACCTGGCCGCCAAGGGGAAAGCCTAAAACACAAGTAACCCCAAGTCTGTTTTCAGAGGGAAATCTCAGACATTCTGCCGACCGGCACAACGTACAGATATGGGCCTCAGGTGTCCAAGCCACCGAGGAAAACAGGGAAACCCATGCATTTTCGAAAAGAGGACACCCGTGGGAATCCGCAGAGGTATGATTTGCGCACATCGCCCCAGATTTTTTTACCCAGACACCCCTGCAAATTCCGAAATGTGGGAAAAAAAATGCTTTTTCCGCACATTTCGGTCGACGCACCCATCGAAACACGCCCCCAACAACACATGGCCTACCGTCACGCATTCCCACAGGTGTCCCGATGAAAACGGTACCTCACATGTGTGGGTGCACCTACCTGGCTGCCAAGGGGAAAGCCTAAAACACAAGTAACCCCCAAGTCTGTTTTCAGAGGGAAATCTCAGACATTCTGCCGACCGGCACAACGTACAGATATGGGCCTCGGGTGTCCAAGCCACCGAGGAAAACAGGTCACCCCATGCATTTTCGAAAAGAGGACACCTGTGGGAATCCACAGAGGTATGATTTGCACACATCGCCCCAGATATTTTTTACCCAGACACCCCTGCAAAGTCCGAAATGTGGGGAAAAAAACGCTTTTTCCGTACATTTCGCTCGACGCACCCATTGAAACACGCCCCCAACAACACATGGCCTACCGTCACGCGTTCCCACAGGTGTCCCGATGAAAACGGTATCTCACATGTGTGGGTGCACCTACCTGGCCGCCAAGGGGAAAGCCTAAAACACAAGTAACCCCAAGTCTGTTTTCAGAGGGAAATCTCAGACATTCTGCCGACCGGCACAACGTACAGATATGGGCCTCGGGTGTCCAAGCCACCGAGGAAAACAGGGAACCCCATGCATTTTCGAAAAGAGGACACCCGTGGGAATCCGCAGAGGTATGATTTGCGCACATCGCCCCAGATTTTTTTACCCACACACCCCTGCAAAGTCCGAAATGTGGGGAAAAAAACGCTTTTTCCGCAAATTTCGCTCGACGCACCCATCGAAACACGCCCCCAACAACACATGGCCTACCGTCACGCGTTCCCACAGGTGTCCCCATGAAAACGGTACCTCACATGTGTGGGTGCACCTACCTGGCCGCCAAGGGGAAAGCCTAAAACACAAGTAACCCCAAGTCTGTTTTCAGAGGGAAATCTCAGACATTCTGCCGACCGGCACAACGTACAGATATGGGCCTCGGGTGTCCAAGCCACCGAGGAAAACAGGGAACCCCATGCATTTTCGAAAAGAGGACACCCGTGGGAATCCGCAGAGGTATGATTTGCGCACATCGCCCCAGATTTTTTTACCCAGACACCCCTGCAAAGTCCGAAATGTGGGGAAAAAACGTTTTTTCCGCACATTTCGCTCGACGCACCCATCGAAACACGCCCCCAACAACACATGGCCTACCGTCACGCGATCCCACAGGTGTCGCGATGAAAATGGTACCTCACATGTGTGGGTGCACCTACCTGGCCGCCAAGGGGAAAGCCTAAAACACAAGTAACCCCAAGTCTGTTTTCAGAGGGAAATCTCAGACATTCTGCCGACTGGCACAACGTACAGATATGGGTCTCGGGTGTCCAAGCCACCGAGGAAAACAGGGAACCCCATGCATTTTCGAAAAGAGGACACCCGTGGGAATCCGCAGAGGTATGATTTGCGCACATCACCCCAGATTTTTTTACCCACACACCCCTGCAAAGTCCGAAATGTGGGGAAAAAAACGCTTTTTCCGCACATTTCGCTCGACGCACCCATCGAAACACGCCCCCAACAACACATGGCCTACCGTCACGCATTCCGACAGGTGTCCCGATGAAAACGGTACCTCACATGTGTGGGTGCACCTACCTGGCCGCCAAGGGGAAAGCCTAAAACACAAGTAACCCCAAGTCTGTTTTCAGAGGGAAATCTCAGACATTCTGCCGACCGGCACAACGTACAGATATGGGCCTCGGGTGTCCAAGCCACCGAGGAAAACAGGGAACCCCATGCATTTTCAAAAAGAGGACACCTGTGGGAATCCACAGAGGTATGATTTGCGCACATCGCCCCAGATATTTTTTACCCAGACACCCCTGCAAAGTCCGAAATGTGGGGAAAAAAAACGCTTTTTCCGTACATTTCGCTCGACGCACCCATCGAAACACGCCCCCAACAACACATGGCCTACCGTCACGCGTTCCCACAGGTGTCCCAATGAAAACAGTACCTCACATGTGTGGGTGCACCTACCTCGCCGCCAAGGGGAAAGCCTAAAACACAAGTAATCCCAAGTCTGTTTTCAGAGGGAAATCTCAGACATTCTGCCGACCGGCACAACGTACAGATATGGGCCTCGGGTGTCCAAGCCACCGAGGAAAACAGGGAACCCCATGCATTTTCGAAAAGAGGACACCCGTGGGAATCCACAGAGGTATGATTTGCGCACATCGCCCCATATTTTTTTACCCAGACACCCCTGCAAAATCCGAAATGTGGGGAAAAAAACGCTTTTTCTGCACATTTCGCTCAACGCACCCATCGAAAACACGCCCCCAACAACACATGGCCTACCGTCACGCGTTCCCACAGGTGTCCCAATGAAAACGGTATCTCACATGTGTGGGTGCACCTACCTGGCCGCCAAGGGGAAA
Organism: Ambystoma mexicanum; assembly: GCF_040938575.1. Classification (NCBI taxonomy): domain Eukaryota; kingdom Metazoa; phylum Chordata; class Amphibia; order Caudata; family Ambystomatidae; genus Ambystoma; species Ambystoma mexicanum. The sequence continues at coordinate 461,708,843 of NC_090940.1, read as the reverse complement.
GCCTAAAACGCAAGTAACCCCAAGTCTGTTTTCAGAGGGAAATCTCAGACATTCTGCCGACCGGCACAACGTACAGATATGGGCCTCGGGTGTCCAAGCCACCGAGGAAAACAGGGAACCCCATGCATTTTCGAAAAGAGGACACCCGTGGGAATCCGCAGAGGTATGATTTGCGCACATCGCCCCAGATTTATTTACCCAGACACCCCTGCAAAGTCCGAAATGTGGGGAAAAAAACGTTTTTTCCGCACATTTCGCTCGACGCACCCATCGAAACACGCCCCCAACAACACATGGCCTACCGTCACGCGATCCCACAGGTGTCGCGATGAAAATGGTACCTCATATGTGTGGGTGCACCTACCTGGCCGCCAAGGGGAAAGCCTAAAACACAAGTAACCCCAAGTCTGTTTTCAGAGGGAAATCTCAGACATTCTGCCGACTGGCACAACGTACAGATATGGGTCTCGGGTGTCCAAGCCACCGAGGAAAACAGGGAACCCCATGCATTTTCGAAAAGAGGACACCCGTGGGAATCCGCAGAGGTATGATTTGCGCACATCGCCCCAGATTTTTTTACCCAGACACCCCTGCAAAGTCCGAAATGTGGGGAAAAAAACGTTTTTTCCGCACATTTCGCTCGACGCACCCATCGAAACACGCCCCCAACAACAAATGGCCTACCGTCACGCGTTCCCACAGGTGTCCCCATGAAAACGGTACCTCACATGTGTGGGTGCACCTACCTGGCCGCCAAGGGGAAAGCCTAAAACACAAGTAACCCCAAGTCTGTTTTCAGAGGGAAATCTCAGACATTCTGCCGACCGGCACAACGTACAGATATGGGCCTCGGGTGTCCAAGCCACCGAGGAAAACAGGGAACCCCATGCATTTTCGAAAAGAGGACACCCGTGGGAATCTGCAGAGGTATGATTTGCGCACATCGCCCCAGATTTTTTTACCCAGACACCCCTGCAAAGTCCGAAATGTGGGGAAAAAAACGCTTTTTCCACACATTTCGCTCGACGCACCCATCGAAACACGCCCCCAACAACACATGGCCTACCGTCACGCGTTCCCACAGGTGTCCCCATGAAAACGGTACCTCACATGTGTGGGTGCACCTACCTGGCCGCCAAGGGGAAAGCCTAAAACACAAGTAACCCCAAGTCTGTTTTCAGAGGGAAATCTCAGACATTCTGCCGACCGGCACAACGTACAGATATGGGCCTCGGGTGTCCAAGCCACCAAGGAAAACAGGGAACCCCATGCATTTTCGAAAAGAGGACACCTGTGGGAATCCACAGAGGTATGATTTGCGCACATCGCCCCAGATATTTTTTACCCAGACACCCCTGCAAAGTCCGAAATGTGGGGAAAAAAACGCTTTTTCCGTACATTTTGCTCGACGCACCCATCGAAACACGCCCCCAACAACACATGGCCTACCGTCACGCGTTCCCACAGGTGTCCCAATGAAAACGGTACCTCACATGTGTGGGTGCACCTACCTGGCCGCCAAGGGGAAAGCCTAAAACACAAGTAACCCCAAGTCTGTTTTCAGAGGGAAATCTCAGACATTCTGCCGACTGGCACAACGTACAGATATGGGTCTCGGGTGTCCAAGCCACCGAGGAAAACAGGGAACCCCATGCATTTTCGAAAAGAGGACACCCGTGGGAATCCGCAGAGGTATGATTTGCGCACATCGCCCCAGATTTTTTTACCCACACACCCCTTCAAAGTCCAAAATGTGGGGAAAAAAACGCTTTTTCCGCACATTTCGCTCAACGCACCCATCGAAACACGCCCCCAACAACACATGGCCTACCGTCACGCGATCCCACAGGTGTCGCGATGAAAACGGTACCTCACATGTGTGGGTGCACCTACCTGGCCGCCAAGGGGAAAGCCTAAAACACAAGTAACCCCAAGTCTGTTTTCAGAGGGAAATCTCAGACATTCTGCCGACTGGCACAACGTACAGATATGGGTCTCGGGTGTCCAAGCCACCGAGGAAAACAGTGAACCCCATGCATTTTCGAAAAGAGGACACCCGTGGGAATCCGCAGAGGTATGATTTGCGCACATCGCCCCAGATTTTTTTACCCACACACCCCTTCAAAGTCCAAAATGTGGGGAAAAAAACGCTTTTTCCGCACATTTCGCTCGACGCACCCATCGAAACATGCCCCCAACAACACATGGCCTACCGTCACGCGTTCCCACAGGTGTCCCCATGAAAACGGTACCTCACATGTGTGGGTGCACCTACCTGGCCGCCAAGGGGAAAGCCTAAAACACAAGTAACCCCAAGTCTGTTTTCAGAGGGAAATCTCAGACATTCTGCCGACCGGCACAACGTACAGATATGGGCCTCGGGTGTCCAAGCCACCGAGGAAAACAGGGAACCCCATGCATTTTCGAAAAGAGGACACCCGTGGGAATCAGCAGAGGTATGATTTGCGCACATCGCCCCAGATTTTTTTCCCCAGACACCCCTGCAAAGTCCGAAATGTGGGGAAAAAAACGCTTTTTCCGCACATTTCGCTCAACGCACCCATCGAAACACGCCCCCAACAACACATGGCCTACCGTCACGCGATCCCACAGGTGTCGCGATGAAAACGGTACCTCACATGTGTTGGTGCACCTACCTGGCCGCCAAGGGGAAAGCCTAAAACACAAGTAACCCCAAGTCTGTTTTCAGAGGGAAATCTCAGACATTCTGCCGACTGGCACAACGTACAGATATGGGTCTCGGGTGTCCAAGCCACCGAGGAAAACAGGGAACCCCATGCATTTTCGAAAAGAGGACACCCGTGGGAATCCGCAGAGGTATGATTTGCGCACATCGCCCCACATTTTTTTACCCACACACCCCTGCAAAGTCCGAAATGTGGGGAAAAAAATGCTTTTTCCGCACATTTCGCTCGACGCACCCATTGAAACACGCCCCCAACAACACATGGCCTACCGTCACGCGTTCCCACAGGTGTCCCCATGAAAACGGTACCTCACATGTGTGGGTGCACCTACCTGGCCGCCAAGGGGAAAGCCTAAAACACAAGTAACCCCAAGTCTGTTTTCAGAGGGAAATCTCAGACATTCTGCCGACCGGCACAACGTACAGATATGGGCCTCGGGTGTCCAAGCCACCGAGGAAAACAGGGAACCCCATGCATTTTCGAAAAGAGGACACCCGTGGGAATCCGCAGAGGTATGATTTGCGCACATCGCCCCAGATTTTTTTCCCCAGACACCCCTGCAAAGTCCGAAATGTGGGGAAAAAAACGCTTTTTCCGCACATTTCGCTCAACGCACCCATCGAAACACGCCCCCAACAACACATGGCCTACCGTCACGCGATCCCACAGGTGTCGCGATGAAAACGGTACCTCACATGTGTGGGTGCACCTACCTGGCCGCCAAGGGGAAAGCCTAAAACACAAGTAACCCCAAGTCTGTTTTCAGAGGGAAATCTCAGACATTCTGCCGACTGGCACAACGTACAGATATGGGTCTCGGGTGTCCAAGCCACCGAGGAAAACAGGGAACCCCATGCATTTTCGAAAAGAGGACACCCGTGGGAATCCGCAGAGGTATGATTTGCGCACATCGCCCCACATTTTTTTACCCACACACCCCTGCAAAGTCCGAAATGTGGGGAAAAAAATGCTTTTTCCGCACATTTCGCTCGACGCACCCATTGAAACACGCCCCCAACAACACATGGCCTACCGTCACGCGTTCCCACAGGTGTCCCCATGAAAACGGTACCTCACATGTGTGGGTGCACCTACCTGGCCGCCAAGGGGAAAGCCTAAAACACAAGTAACCCCAAGTCTGTTTTCAGAGGGAAATCTCAGACATTCTGCCGACCGGCACAACGTACAGATATGGGCCGCGGGTGTCCAAGCCACCGAGGAAAACAGGGAACCCCATGCATTTTCGAAAAGAGGACACCCGTGGGAATCTGCAGAGGTATGATTTGCGCACATCGCCCCAGATTTTTTTACCCAGACACCCCTGCAAAGTCCGAAATGTGGGGAAAAAAACGCTTTTTCCACACATTTCGCTCGACGCACCCATCGAAACACGCCCCCAACAACACATGGCCTACCGTCATGCGTTCGGACAGGTGTCCCGATGAAAACGGTACCTCACATGTGTGGGTGCACCTACCTGGCCGCCAAGGGGAAAGCCTAAAACACAAGTAACCCCAAGTCTGTTTTCAGAGGGAAATCTCAGACATTCTGCCGACCGGCACAACGTACAGATATGGGCCTCGGGTGTCCAAGCCACCGAGGAAAACAGGGAAACCCATGCATTTTCGAAAAGAGGACACCCGTGGGAATCCGCAGAGGTATGATTTGCGCACATCGCCCCAGATTTTTTTACCCAGACACCCCTGCAAATTCCGAAATGTGGGAAAAAATGCTTTTTCCGCACATTTCGGTCGACGCACCCATCGAAAACACACCCCCAACAACACATGGCCTACCGTCACGCGTTCCCACCGGTGTCCCGATGAAAACGGTATCTCACATGTGTGGGTGCACCTACCTGGCCGCCAAGGGGAAAGCCTAAAACACAAGTAACACCAAGTCTGTTTTCAGAGGGAAATCTCAGACATTCTGCCGACCGGCACAACGTACAGATATGGGCCTCGGGTGTCCAAGCCACCGAGGAAAACAGGGAACCCCATGCATTTTCGAAAAGAGGACACCCGTGGGAATCCGCAGAGGTATGATTTGCGCACATCGCCCCAGATTTTTTTACCCAGACACCCCTGCAAAGTCCGAAATGTGGGGAAAAAAATGCTTTTTCCGCACATTTCGCTCGACGCACCCATCGAAACACGCCCCCAACAACACATGGCCTACCGTCACGCGATCCCACAGGTGTCGCGATGAAAACGGTACCTCACATGTGTGGGTGCACCTACCTGGCCGCCAAGGGGAAAGCCTAAAACACAAGTAACCCCAAGTCTGTTTTCAGAGGGAAATCTCAGACATTCTGCCGACTGGCACAACGTACAGATATGGGTCTCGGGTGTCCAAGCCACCGAGGAAAACAGGGAACCCCATGCATTTTCGAAAAGAGGACACCCGTGGGAATCCGCAGAGGTATGATTTGCGCACATCGCCCCAGATTTTTTTACCCACACACCCCTTCAAAGTCCAAAATGTGGGGAAAAAAACGCTTTTTCCGCACATTTCGCTCGACGCACCCATCGAAACACGCCCCCAACAACACATGGCCTACCGTCACGCGTTCCCACAGGTGTCCCCATGAAAACGGTACCTCACATGTGTGGGTGCACCTACCTGGCCGCCAAGGGGAAAGCCTAAAACACAAGTAACCCCAAGTCTGTTTTCAGAGGGAAATCTCAGACATTCTGCCGACCGGCACAACGTACAGATATGGGCCTCGGGTGTCCAAGCCACCGAGGAAAACAGGGAACCCCATGCATTTTCGAAAAGAGGACACCCGTGGGAATCCGCAGAGGTATGATTTGCGCACATCGCCCCAGATTTTTTTACCCAGACACCCCTGCAAAGTCCGAAATGTGGGGAAAAAAACGCTTTTTCCGCACATTTCGCTCGACGCACCCATCGAAACACGCCCCCAACAACACATGGCCTACCGTCACGCGATCCCACAGGTGTCGCGATGAAAACGGTACCTCACATGTGTGGGTGCACCTACCTGGCCGCCAAGGGGAAAGCCTAAAACACAAGTAACCCCAAGTCTGTTTTCAGAGGGAAATCTCAGACATTCTGCCGACTGGCACAACGTACAGATATGGGTCTCGGGTGTCCAAGCCACCGAGGAAAACGGGGAACCCCATGTATTTTCGAAAAGAGGACACCCGTGGGAATCCGCAGAGGTATGATTTGCGCACATCGCCCCACATTTTTTTACCCACACACCCCTGCAAAGTCCGAAATGTGGGGAAAAAAATGCTTTTTCCGCACATTTCGCTCGACCCACCCATCGAAACACGCCCCCAACAACACATGGCCTACCGTCACGCGTTCCCACAGGTGTCCCCATGAAAACGGTACCTCACATGTGTGGGTGCACCTACCTGGCCGCCAAGGGGAAAGCCTAAAACACAAGTAACCCCAAGTCTGTTTTCAGAGGGAAATCTCAGACATTCTGCCGACCGGCACAACGTACAGATATGGGCCTCGGGTGTCCAAGCCACCGAGGAAAACAGGGAACCCCATGCATTTTCGAAAAGAGGACACCCGTGGGAATCTGCAGAGGTATGATTTGCGCACATCGCCCCAGATTTTTTTACCCAGACACCCCTGCAAAGTCCGAAATGTGGGGAAAAAAACGCTTTTTCCACACATTTCGCTCGACGCACCCATCGAAACACGCCCCCAACAACACATGGCCTACCGTCACGCGTTCGGACAGGTGTCCCGATGAAAACGGTACCTCACATGTGTGGGTGCACCTACCTGGCCGCCAAGGGGAAAGCCTACAACACAAGTAACCCCAAGTCTGTTTTCAGAGGGAAATCTCAGACATTCTGCCGACCGGCACAACGTACAGATATGGGCCTCGGGTGTCCAAGCCACCGAGGAAAACAGGGAAACCCATGCATTTTCGAAAAGAGGACACCCGTGGGAATCCGCAGAGGTATGATTTGCGCACATCGCCCCAGATTTTTTTACCCAGACACCCCTGCAAATTCCGAAATGTGGGAAATAAAATGCTTTTTCCGCACATTTCGGTCGACGCACCCATCGAAACACGCCCCCAACAACACATGGCCTACCGTCACGCATTCCCACAGGTGTCCCGATGAAAACGGTACCTCACATGTGTGGGTGCACCTACCTGGCTGCCAAGGGGAAAGCCTAAAACACAAGTAACCCCAAGTCTGTTTTCAGAGGGAAATCTCAGACATTCTGCCGACCGGCACAACATACAGATATGGGCCTCGGGTGTCCAAGCCACCGAGGAAAACAGGGAATCCCATGCATTTTCGAAAAGAGGACACCTGTGGGAATCCACAGAGGTATGATTTGCGCACATCGCCCCAGATATTTTTTACCCAGACACCCCTGCAAAGTCCGAAATGTGGGGAAAAAAACGCTTTTTCCGTACATTTCGCTCGACGCACCCATTGAAACACGCCCCCAACAACACATGGCCTACCGTCACGCGTTCCCACAGGTGTCCCAATGAAAACGGTACCTCACATGTGTGGGTGCACCTACCTGGCCGCCAAGGGGAAAGCCTAAAACACAAGTAACCCCAAGTCTGTTTTCAGAGGGAAATCTCAGACATTCTGCCGACCGGCACAACGTACAGATATGGGCCTCGGGTGTCCAAGCCACCGAGTTAAACAGGGAACCCCATGCATTTTCGAAAAGAGGACACCCGTGGGAATCCACAGAGGTATGATTTGCGCACATCGCCCCATATTTTTTTACCCAGACACCCCTGCAAAATCCGAAATGTGGGGAAAAAAACGCTTTTTCTGCACATTTCGCTCAACGCACCCATCGAAAACACGCCCCCAACAACACATGGCCTACCGTCACGCGTTCCCACAGGTGTCCCGATGAAAACGGTATCTCACATGTGTGGGTGCACCTACCTGGCCGCCAAGGGAAAAGCCTAAAACACAAGTAACACCAAGTCTGTTTTCAGAGGGAAATCTCAGACATTCTGCCGACCGGCACAACGTACAGATATGGGCCTCGGGTGTCCAAGCCACCGAGGAAAACAGGGAACCCCATGCATTTTCGAAAAGAGGACACCCGTGGGAATCCGCAGAGGTATGATTTGCGCACATCGCCCCAGATTTTTTTACCCAGACACCCCTGCAAAGTCCGAAATGTGGGGAAAAAAACGCTTTTTCCGCACATTTCGCTCGACGCACCCATCGAAACACGCCCCCAACAACACATGGCCTACCGTCACGCGATCCCACAGGTGTCGCGATGAAAACGGTACCTCACATGTGTGGGTGCACCTACCTGGCCGCCAAGGGGAAAGCCTAAAACACAAGTAACCCCAAGTCTGTTTTCAGAGGGAAATCTCAGACATTCTGCCGACTGGCACAACGTACAGATATGGGTCTCGGGTGTCCAAGCCACCGAGGAAAACAGGGAACCCCATGCATTTTCGAAAAGAGGACACCCGTGGGAATCCGCAGAGGTATGATTTGCGCACATCGCCCCAGATTTTTTTACCCACACACCCCTTCAAAGTCCAAAATGTGGGGAAAAAAACGCTTTTTCCGCACATTTCGCTCGACGCACCCATCGAAACACGCCCCCAACAACACATGGCCTACCGTCACGCGTTCCCACAGGTGTCCCCATGAAAACGGTACCTCACATGTGTGGGTGCACCTACCTGGCCGCCAAGGGGAAAGCCTAAAACACAAGTAACCCCAAGTCTGTTTTCAGAGGGAAATCTCAGACATTCTGCCGACCGGCACAACGTACAGATATGGGCCTCGGGTGTCCAAGCCACCGAGGAAAACAGGGAACCCCATGCATTTTCGAAAAGAGGACACCCGTGGGAATCCGCAGAGGTATGATTTGCGCACATCGCCCCCGATTTTTTTACCCAGACACCCCTGCAAAGTCCGAAAAGTGGGGAAAAAAACGCTTTTTCCGCACATTTCGCTCGACGCACCCATCGAAACACGCCCCCAACAACACATGGCCTACCGTCACGCGATCCCACAGGTGTCGCGATGAAAACGGTACCTCACATGTGTGGGTGCACCTACCTGGCCGCCAAGGGGAAAGCCTAAAACACAAGTAACCCCAAGTCTGTTTTCAGAGGGAAATCTCAGACATTCTGCCGACTGGCACAACGTACAGATATGGGTCTCGGGTGTCCAAGCCACCGAGGAAAACAGGGAACCCCATGCATTTTCGAAAAGAGGACACCCGTGGGAATCCGCAGAGGTATGATTTGCGCACATCGCCCCACATTTTTTTACCCACACACCCCTGCAAAGTCCGAAATGTGGGGAAAAAAATGCTTTTTCCGCACATTTCGCTCGACGCACCCATCGAAACACGCCCCCAACAACACATGGCCTACCGTCACGCGTTCCCACAAGTGTCCCCATGAAAACGGTACCTCACATGTGTGGGTGCACCTACCTGGCCGCCAAGGGGAAAGCCTAAAACACAAGTAACCCCAAGTCTGTTTTCAGAGGGAAATCTCAGACATTCTGCCGACCGGCACAACGTACAGATATGGGCCTCGGGTGTCCAAGCCACCGAGGAAAACAGGGAACCCCATGCATTTTCGAAAAGAGGACACCCGTGGGAATCTGCAGAGGTATGATTTGCGCACATCGCCCCAGATTTTTTTACCCAGACACCCCTGCAAAGTCCGAAATGTGGGGAAAAAAATGCTTTTTCCACACATTTCGCTCGACGCACCCATCGAAACACGCCCCCAACAACACATGGCCTACCGTCACGTGTTCGGACAGGTGTCCCGATGAAAACGGTACCTCACATGTGTGGGTGCACCTACCTGGCCGCCAAGGGGAAAGCCTACAACACAAGTAACCCCAAGTCTGTTTTCAGAGGGAAATCTCAGACATTCTGCCGACCGGCACAACGTACAGATATGGGCCTCGGGTGTCCAAGCCACCGAGGAAAACAGGGAACCCCATGCATTTTCGAAAAGAGGACACCCGTGGGAATCCACAGAGGTATGATTTGCGCACATCGCCCGAGATTTTTTTACCCAGACACCCCTGCAAATTCCGAAATGTGGGAAAAAAAATGCTTTTTCCGCACATTTCGGTCGACGCACCCATCGAAACACGCCCCCAACAACACATGGCCTACCGTCACGCATTCCCACAGGTGTCCCGATGAAAACGGTACCTCACATGTGTGGGTGCACCTACCTGGCTGCCAAGGGGAAAGCCTAAAACACAAGTAACCCCAAGTCTGTTTTCAGAGGGAAATCTCAGACATTCTGCCGACCGGCACAACGTACAGATATGGGCCTCGGGTGTCCAAGCCACCGAGGAAAACAGGGAACCCCATGCATTTTCGAAAAGAGGACACCCGTGGGAATCCACAGAGGTATGATTTGCGCACATCGCCCCATATTTTTTTACCCAGACACCCCTGCAAAATCCGAAATGTGGGGAAAAAAACGCTTTTTCTGCACATTTCGCTCAACGCACCCATCGAAAACACGCCCCCAACAACACATGGCCTACCGTCACGCGTTCCCACAGGTGTCCCGATGAAAACGGTATCTCACATGTGTGGGTGCACCTACCTGGCCGCCAAGGGGAAAGCCTAAAACACAAGTAACACCAAGTCTGTTTTCAGAGGGAAATCTCAGACATTCTGCCGACCGGCACAACGTACAGATATGGGCCTCGGGTGTCCAAGCCACCGAGGAAAACAGGGAACCCCATGCATTTTCGAAAAGAGGACACCCGTGGGAATCCGCAGAGGTATGATTTGCGCACATCGCCCCAGATTTTTTTACCCAGACACCCCTGCAAAGTCTGAAATGTGGGGAAAAAAACGCTTTTTCCGCACATTTCGCTCGACGCACCCATCGAAACACGCCCCCAACAACACATGGCCTACCGTCACGCGATCCCACAGGTGTCGCGATGAAAACGGTACCTCACATGTGTGGGTGCACCTACCTGGCCGCCAAGGGGAAAGCCTAAAACACAAGTAACCCCAAGTCTGTTTTCAGAGGGAAATCTCAGACATTCTGCCGACTGGCACAACGTACAGATATGGGTCTCGGGTGTCCAAGCCACCGAGGAAAACAGGGAACACCATGCATTTTCGAAAAGAGGACACCCGTGGGAATCCGCAGAGGTATGATTTGCGCACATCGCCCCAGATTTTTTTACCCACACACCCCTGCAAAGTCCGAAATGTGGGGAAAAAAACGCTTTTTCCGCACATTTCGCTCGACGCACCCATCGAAACACGCCCCCAACAACACATGGCCTACCGTCACACGTTCCCACAGGTGTCCCCATGAAAACGGTACCTCACATGTGTGGGTGCACCTACCTGGCCGCCAAGGGGAAAGCCTAAAACACAAGTAACCCCAAGTCTGTTTTCAGAGGGAAATCTCAGACATTCTGCCGACCGGCACAACGTACAGATATGGGCCTCGGGTGTCCAAGCCACCGAGGAAAACAGGGAACCCCATGCATTTTCGAAAAGAGGACACCCGTGGGAATCCGCAGAGGTATGATTTGCGCACATCGCCCCAGATTTTTTTACCCAGACACCCCTGCAAAGTCCGAAATGTGGGGAAAAAAATGCTTTTTCCGCACATTTCGCTCGACGCACCCATCTAAACACGCCCCCAACAACACATGGCCTACCGTCACGCGATCCCACAGGTGTCGCGATGAAAACGGTACCTCACATGTGTGGGTGCACCTACCTGGCCGCCAAGGGGAAAGCCTAAAACACAAGTAACCCCAAGTCTGTTTTCAGAGGGAAATCTCAGACATTCTGCCGACTGGCACAACGTACAGATATGGGTCTCGGGTGTCCAAGCCACCGAGGAAAACAGGGAACCCCATGCATTTTCGAAAAGAGGACACCCGTGGGAATCCGCAGAGGTATGATTTGCGCACATCGCCCCAGAATTTTTTACCCAGACACCCCTGCAAAGTCCGAAATGTGGGGAAAAAAACGCTTTTTCCGCACATTTCGCTCGACGCACCCATCGAAACACGCCCCCAACAACACATGGCCTACCGTCACGCGTTCCCACAGGTGTCCCCATGAAAACGGTACCTCACATGTGTGGGTGCACCTACCTGGCCGCCAAGGGGAAAGCCTAAAACACAAGTAACCCCAAGTCTGTTTTCAGAGGGAAATCTCAGACATTCTGCCGACCGGCACAACGTACAGATATGGGCCTCGGGTGTCCAAGCCACCGAGGAAAACAGGGAACCCCATGCATTTTCGAAAAGAGGACACCCGTGGGAATCTGCAGAGGTATGATTTGCGCACATCGCCCCAGATTTTTTTACCCAGACACCCCTGCAAGGTCCGAAATGTGGGGAAAAAAATGCTTTTTCCGCACATTTCGCTCGACGCACCCATCGAAACACACGCCCAACAACACATGGCCTACCGTCACGCGTTCCCACAGGTGTCCCGATGAAAACGGTACCTCACATGCGTGGGTGCACCTACCTGGCTGGTGAGGGGCAAGCCGAAAACGCAAGCAACCCCCAGTCTGTTTGCAGACGGGAATCTGAGCCATTCTGCCGACCGGCACAACATACAGATATGGGCCTCGGGTGTCCAAGCCACCGAGGAAAACAGGGAACCCCATGCATTTTCGAAAAGAGGACACCCGTGGGAATCCGCAGAGGTATGATTTGCGCACATCGCCCCAGATTTTTTTACCCAGACACCCCTGCAAAGTCCGAAATGTGGGGAAAAAAACGCTTTTTCCGCACATTTCGCTCGACGCACCCATCGAAACACACGCCCAACAACACATGGCCTACCGTCACGCGTTCCCACAGGTGTCCCGATGAAAACGGTACCTCACATGCGTGGGTGCACCTACCTGGCTGGCGAGGGGCAAGCCGAAAACGCAAGCAACCCCCAGTCTGTTTGCAGAGGGGAATCTCAGCCATTCTGCCGACCGGCACAACATACAGATATGGGCCTCGGGTGTCCAAGCCACCGAGGAAAACAGGGAACCCCATGCATTTTCGAAAAGAGGACACCCGTGGGAATCCGCAGAGGTATGATTTGCGCACATCGCCCCAGATTTTTTTACCCAGACACCCCTGCAAAGTCCGAAATGTGGGGAAAAAAACGCTTTTTCCGCACATTTCGCTCGACGCACCCATCGAAACACACGCCCAACAACACATGGCCTACCGTCAACCGTTCCCACAGGTGTCCCGATGAAAACGGTACCTCACATGCGTGGGTGCACCTACCTGGCTGGCGAGGGGCAAGCCGAAAACGCAAGCAACCCCCAGTCTGTTTGCAGAGGGGAATCTCAGCCGTTCTGCCGACCGGCACAACATACAGATATGGGCCTCGGGTGTCCAAGCCACCGAGGAAAACAGGGAACCCCATGCATTTTCGAAAAGAGGACACCCGTGGGAATCCGCAGAGGTATGATTTGCGCACATCGCCCCAGATTTTTTTACCCAGACACCCCTGCAAAGTCCGAAATGTGGGGAAAACAACGCTTTTTCCGCACATTTCGCTCGACGCACCCATCGAAACACGCCCCCAACAACACATGGCCTACCGTCACGCGTTCCCACAGGTGTTCCGATGAAAACGGTACCTCACATGTGTGGGTGCACCTACCTGGCCTCCAAGGGGAAAGCCTAAAACACAAGTAACCCCAAGTCTGTTTTCAGAGGGAAATCTTAGACATTCTGCCGACCGGCACAACGTACAGATATGGGCCTCGGGTAACCAAGCCACCGAGGAAAACAGGGAACCCCATGCATTTTCAAAAAGAGGACACCCGTGGGAATCCGAGGAGGTATGATTTGCGCACATCGCCCCAGATTTTTTTACCCACACACCCCTGCAAAGTCCGAAAAGTGGGGAAAAAAATGCTTTTTCCGCACATTTCGCTCGACGCACCCATCGAAACACGCCCCCAACAACACATGGCCTACCGTCACGCGTTCCCACAGGTGTCCCCATGAAAACGGTACCTCACATGTGTGGGTGCACCTACCTGGCCGCCAAGGGGAAAGCCTAAAACACAAGTAACCCCAAGTCTGTTTTCAGAGGGAAATCTCAGACATTCTGCCGACCGGCACAACGTACAGATATGGGCCTCGGGTGTCCAAGCCACCGAGGAAAACAGGGAACCCCATGCATTTTCGAAAAGAGGACACCCGTGGGAATCCGCAGAGGTATGATTTGCGCACATCGCCCCAGATTTTTTTACCCAGACACCCCTGCAAAGTCCGAAATGTGGGGAAAAAAACGCTTTTTCCGCACATTTCGCTCGACGCACCCATCGAAACACGCCCCCAACAACACATGGCCTACCGTCACGCGATCCCACAGGTGTCGCGATGAAAACGGTACCTCACATGTGTGGGTGCACCTACCTGGCCGCCAAGGGGAAAGCCTAAAACACAAGTAACCCCAAGTCTGTTTTCAGAGGGAAATCTCAGACATTCTGCCGACTGGCACAACGTACAGATATGGGTCTCGGGTGTCCAAGCCACCAAGGAAAACAGGGAACCCCATGCATTTTCGAAAAGAGGACACCCGTGGGAATCCGCAGAGGTATGATTTGCGCACATCGCCCCAGATTTTTTTATCCACACACCCCTGCAAAGTCCGAAATGTGGGGAAAAAAACGCTTTTTCCGCACATTTTGCTCGACGCACCCATCGAAACACGCCCCCAACAACACATGGCCTACCGTCACGCGTTCCCACAGGTGTCCCCATGAAAACGGTACCTCACATGTGTGGGTGCACCTACCTGGCCGCCAAGGGGAAAGCCTAAAACACAAGTAACCCCAAGTCTGTTTTCAGAGGGAAATCTCAGCCATTCTGCCGACCGGCACAACATACAGATATGGGCCTCGGGTGTCCAAGCCACCGAGGAAAACAGGGAACCCCATGCATTTTCGAAAAGAGGACACCCGTGGGAATCCGCAGAGGTATGATTTGCGCACATCGCCCCAGATTTTTTTACCCAGACACCCCTGCAAAGTCCGAAATGTGGGGAAAAAAACGCTTTTTCCGCACATTTCGCTCGACGCACCCATCGAAACACACGCCCAACAACACATGGCCTACCGTCAACCGTTCCCACAGGTGTCCTGATGAAAACGGTACCTCACATGCGTGGGTGCACCTACCTGGCTGGCGAGGGGCAAGCCGAAAACGCAAGCAACCCCCAGTCTGTTTGCAGAGGGGAATCTCAGCCATTCTGCCGACCGGCACAACATACAGATATGGGCCTCGGGTGTCCAAGCCACCGAGGAAAACAGGGAACCCCATGCATTTTCGAAAAGAGGACACCCGTGGGAATCCGCAGAGGTATGATTTGCGCACATCGCCCCAGATTTTATTACCCAGACACCCCTGCAAAGTCCGAAATGTGGGGAAAACAACGCTTTTTCCGCACATTTCGCTCAACGCACCCATCGAAACACGCCCCCAACAACACATGGCCTACCGTCACGCGTTCCCACAGGTGTTCCGATGAAAACGGTACCTCACATGTGTGGGTGCACCTACCTGGCCGCCAAGGGGAAAGCCTAAAACACAAGTAACCCCAAGTCTGTTTTCAGAGGGAAATCTTAGACATTCTGCCGACCGGCACAACGTACAGATATGGGCCTCGGGTGTCCAAGCCACCGAGGAAAACAGGGAACCCCATGCATTTTCGAAAAGAGGACACCCGTGGGAATCCGAAGAGGTATGATTTGCGCACATCGCCCCAGATTTTTTTACCCAGACACCGCTGCAAAGTCCGAAATGTGGGGGAAAAAATGCTTTTTCTGCACATATCGGTCGACGCACCCATCAAAACACACCCCCAACAACACATGGCCTACCGTCACGCGTTCCCACAGGTGTCCCGATGAAAACGGTACCTCACATGTGTGGGTGCACCTACCTGGCCGCCAAGGGGAAAGCCTAAAACACAAGTAACCCCAAGTCTGTTTTCAGAGGGAAATCTCAGACATTCTGCCGACCGGCACAACGTACAGATATGGGCCTCGGGTGTCCAAGCCACCGAGGAAAACAGGGTACCCCATGCATTTTCGAAAAGAGGACACCCGTGGGAATCCACAGAGGTATGATTTGCGCACATCGCCCCAGATTTTTTTACCCAGACACCCCTGCAAAGTCCGAAATGTGGGGAAAAAAATGCTTTTTCCGCACATTTCGCTCAACGCACCCATCGAAACACACCCCCAACAACACATGGCCTGCCGTCACGCGTTCCCACAGGTGTCCCGATGAAAACGGTACCTCACATGTGTGGGTGCACCTACCTGGCCGCCAAGGGGAAACCCTAAAACACAAGTAACCCCAAGTCTGTTTTCAGAGGGAAATCTCAGACAATTTGCCGACCGGCACAACGTACAGATATGGGCCTCGGGTGTCCAAGCCACCGAGGAAAACAGGGAACTCCATGCATTTTCGAAAAGAGGACACCCGTGGGAATCCGCAGAGGTATGATTTGCGCACATCGCCCGAGATTTTTTTACCCAGACACCCCTGCAAAGTCCGAAATGTGGGGAAAAAAATGCTTTTTCCACACATTTCGCTCGACGCACCCATCGAAACACGCCCCCAACAACACATGGCCTACCGTCACGCATTCCCACAGGTGTCCCGATGAAAACGGTACCTCACATGTGTGGGTGCACCTACCTGGCCGCCAAGGGGAAAGCCTAAAACACAAGTAACCCCAAGTCTGTTTTCAGAGGGAAATCTCAGACATTCTGCCGACCGGCACAACGTACAGATATGGGCCTCGGGTGTCCAAGCCACCGAGGAAAACAGGGAACCCCATGCATTTTCGAAAAGAGGACACCCGTGGGAATCCGCAGAGGTATGATTTGCGCACATCGCCCCAGATTTATTTACCCAGACACCCCTGCAAAGTCCGAAATGTGGGGAAAAAAACGCTTTTTCCGCACATTTCGCTCGACGCACCCATCGAAACACGCCCCCAACAACACATGGCCTACCGTCACGCGATCCCACAGGTGTCGCGATGAAAACGGTACCTCACATGTGTGGGTGCACCTACCTGGCCGCCAAGGGGAAAGCCTAAAACACAAGTAACCCCAAGTCTGTTTTCAGAGGGAAATCTCAGACATTCTGCCGACTGGCACAACGTACAGATATGGGTCTCGGGTGTCCAAGCCACCAAGGAAAACAGGGAACCCCATGCATTTTCGAAAAGAGGACACCCGTGGGAATCCGCAGAGGTATGATTTGCGCACATCGCCCCAGATTTTTTTATCCACACACCCCTGCAAAGTCCGAAATGTGGGGAAAAAAACGCTTTTTCCGCACATTTTGCTCGACGCACCCATCGAAACACGCCCCCAACAACACATGGCCTACCGTCACGCGTTCCCACAGGTGTCCCCATGAAAACGGTACCTCACATGTGTGGGTGCACCTACCTGGCCGCCAAGGGGAAAGCCTAAAACACAAGTAACCCCAAGTCTGTTTTCAGAGGGAAATCTCAGCCATTCTGCCGACCGGCACAACATACAGATATGGGCCTCGGGTGTCCAAGCCACCGAGGAAAACAGGGAACCCCATGCATTTTCGAAAAGAGGACACCCGTGGGAATCCGCAGAGGTATGATTTGCGCACATCGCCCCAGATTTTTTTACCCAGACACCCCTGCAAAGTCCGAAATGTGGGGAAAAAAACGCTTTTTCCGCACATTTCGCTCGACGCACCCATCGAAACACACGCCCAACAACACATGGCCTACCGTCAACCGTTCCCACAGGTGTCCTGATGAAAACGGTACCTCACATGCGTGGGTGCACCTACCTGGCTGGCGAGGGGCAAGCCGAAAACGCAAGCAACCCCCAGTCTGTTTGCAGAGGGGAATCTCAGCCATTCTGCCGACCGGCACAACATACAGATATGGGCCTCGGGTGTCCAAGCCACCGAGGAAAACAGGGAACCCCATGCATTTTCGAAAAGAGGACACCCGTGGGAATCCGCAGAGGTATGATTTGCGCACATCGCCCCAGATTTTATTACCCAGACACCCCTGCAAAGTCCGAAATGTGGGGAAAACAACGCTTTTTCCGCACATTTCGCTCGACGCACCCATCGAAACACGCCCCCAACAACACATGGCCTACCGTCACGCGTTCCCACAGGTGTTCCGATGAAAACGGTACCTCACATGTGTGGGTGCACCTACCTGGCCGCCAAGGGGAAAGCCTAAAACACAAGTAACCCCAAGTCTGTTTTCAGAGGGAAATCTTAGACATTCTGCCGACCGGCACAACGTACAGATATGGGCCTCGGGTGTCCAAGCCACCGAGGAAAACAGGGAACCCCATGCATTTTCGAAAAGAGGACACCCGTGGGAATCCGAAGAGGTATGATTTGCGCACATCGCCCCAGATTTTTTTACCCAGACACCGCTGCAAAGTCCGAAATGTGGGGGAAAAAATGCTTTTTCTGCACATTTCGGTCGACGCACCCATCAAAACACACCCCCAACAACACATGGCCTACCGTCACGCGTTCCCACAGGTGTCCCGATGAAAACGGTACCTCACATGTGTGGGTGCACCTACCTGGCCGCCAAGGGGAAAGCCTAAAACACAAGTAACCCCAAGTCTGTTTTCAGAGGGAAATCTCAGACATTCTGCCGACCGGCACAACGTACAGATATGGGCCTCGGGTGTCCAAGCCACCGAGGAAAACAGGGTACCCCATGCATTTTCGAAAAGAGGACACCCGTGGGAATCCACAGAGGTATGATTTGCGCACATCGCCCCAGATTTTTTTACCCAGACACCCCTGCAAAGTCCGAAATGTGGGGAAAAAAATGCTTTTTCCGCACATTTCGCTCAACGCACCCATCGAAACACACCCCCAACAACACATGGCCTGCCGTCACGCGTTCCCACAGGTGTCCCGATGAAAACGGTACCTCACATGTGTGGGTGCACCTACCTGGCCGCCAAGGGGAAACCCTAAAACACAAGTAACCCCAAGTCTGTTTTCAGAGGGAAATCTCAGACAATTTGCCGACCGGCACAACGTACAGATATGGGCCTCGGGTGTCCAAGCCACCGAGGAAAACAGGGAACTCCATGCATTTTCGAAAAGAGGACACCCGTGGGAATCCGCAGAGGTATGATTTGCGCACATCGCCCGAGATTTTTTTACCCAGACACCCCTGCAAAGTCCGAAATGTGGGGAAAAAAATGCTTTTTCCACACATTTCGCTCGACGCACCCATCGAAACACGCCCCCAACAACACATGGCCTACCGTCACGCATTCCCACAGGTGTCCCGATGAAAACGGTACCTCACATGTGTGGGTGCACCTACCTGGCCGCCAAGGGGAAAGCCTAAAACACAAGTAACCCCAAGTCTGTTTTCAGAGGGAAATCTCAGACATTCTGCCGACCGGCACAACGTACAGATATGGGCCTCGGGTGTCCAAGCCACCGAGGAAAACAGGGAACCCCATGCATTTTCGAAAAGAGGACACCCGTGGGAATCCGCAGAGGTATGATTTGCGCACATCGCCCCAGATTTATTTACCCAGACACCCCTGCAAAGTCCGAAATGTGGGGAAAAAAACGCTTTTTCCGCACATTTCGCTCGACGCACCCATCGAAACACGCCCCCAACAACACATGGCCTACCGTCACGCGATCCCACAGGTGTCGCGATGAAAACGGTACCTCACATGTGTGGGTGCACCTACCTGGCCGCCAAGGGGAAAGCCTAAAACACAAGTAACCCCAAGTCTGTTTTCAGAGGGAAATCTCAGACATTCTGCCGACTGGCACAACGTACAGATATGGGTCTCGGGTGTCCAAGCCACCAAGGAAAACAGGGAACCCCATGCATTTTCGAAAAGAGGACACCCGTGGGAATCCGCAGAGGTATGATTTGCGCACATCGCCCCAGATTTTTTTACCCACACACCCCTGCAAAGTCCGAAATGTGGGGAAAAAACGCTTTTTCCGCACATTTCGCTCCACGCACCCATCGAAACACGCCCCCAACAACACATGGCCTACCGTCACGCGTTCCCACAGGTGTCCCCATGAAAACGATACCTCACATGTGTGGGTGCACCTACCTGGCCGCCAAGGGGAAAGCCTAAAACACAAGTAACCCCAAGTCTGTTTTCAGAGGGAAATCTCAGACATTCTGCCGACCGGCACAACGTACAGATATGGGCCTCGGGTGTCCAAGCCACTGAGGAAAACAGGGAACCCCATGCATTTTCGAAAAGAGGACACCCGTGGGAATCTGCAGAGGTATGATTTGCGCACATCGCCCCAGATTTTTTTACCCAGACACCCCTGCAAGGTCTGAAATGTGGGGAAAAAAACGCTTTTTCCGCACATTTCGCTCGACGCACCCATCGAAACACACGCCCAACAACACATGGCCTACCGTCACGCGTTCCCACAGGTGTCCCGATGAAAACGGTACCTCACATGCGTGGGTGCACCTACCTGGCTGGCGAGGGGCAAGCCGAAAACGCAAGCAACCCCCAGTCTGTTTGCAGAGGGGAATCTCAGCCATTCTGCCGACCGGCACAACATACAGATATGGGCCTCGGGTGTCCAAGCCACCGAGGAAAACAGGGAACCCCATGCATTTTCGAAAAGAGGACACCCGTGGGAATCCGCAGAGGTATGATTTGCGCACATCGCCCCAGATTTTTTTACCCAGACACCCCTGCAAAGTCCGAAATGTGGGGAAAAAAACGCTTTTTCCGCACATTTCGCTCGACGCACCCATCGAAACACACGCCCAACAACACATGGCCTACCGTCAACCGTTACCAACAGGTGTCCTGATGAAAACGGTACCTCACATGCGTGGGTGCACCTACCTGGCTGGCGAGGGGCAAGCCGAAAACGCAAGCAACCCCCAGTCTGTTTGCAGAGGGGAATCTCAGCCATTCTGCCGACCGGCACAACATACAGATATGGGCCTCGGGTGTCCAAGCCACCGAGGAAAACAGGGAACCCCATGCATTTTCGAAAAGAGGACACCCGTGGGAATCCGCAGAGGTATGATTTGCGCACATCGCCCCAGATTTTTTTACCCAGACACCCCTGCAAAGTTCGAAATGTGGGGAAAACAACGCTTTTTCCGCACATTTCGCTCGACGCACCCATTGAAACACGCCCCCAACAACACATGGCCTACCGTCACGCGTTCCCACAGGTGTCCCGATGAAAACGGTACCTCACATGTGTGGGTGCACCTACCTGGCCGCCAAGGGGAAAGCCTAAAACACAAGTAACCCCAAGTCTGTTTTCAGAGGGAAATCTTAGACATTCTGCCGACCGGCACAACGTACAGATATGGGCCTCGGGTGTCCAAGCCACCGAGGAAAACAGGGAACCCCATGCATTTTCGAAAAGAGGACACCCGTGGGAATCCGAAGAGGTATGATTTGCGCACATCGCCCCAGATTTTTTTACCCAGACACCGCTACAAAGTCCGAAATGTGGGGGAAAAAATGCTTTTTCTGCACATTTCGGTCGACGCACCCATCAAAACACACCCCCAACAACACATGGCCTACTGTCACGCGTTCCCACAGGTGTCCCGATGAAAACGGTACCTCACATGTGTGGGTGCACCTACCTGGCCGCCAAGGGGAAAGCCTAAAACACAAGTAACCCCAAGTCTGTTTTCAGAGGGAAATCTCAGACATTCTGCCGACCGGCACAACGTACAGATATGGGCCTCGGGTGTCCAAGCCACCGAGGAAAACAGGGAACCCCATGCATTTTCGAAAAAAGGACACCCGTGGGAATCCGAAGAGGTATGATTTGCGCACATCGCCCCAGATTTTTTTACCCAGACACCGCTACAAAGTCCGAAATGTGGGGGAAAAAATGCTTTTTCTGCACATTTCGGTCGACGCACCCATCAAAACACACCCCCAACAACACATGGCCTACCGTCACGCGTTCCCACAGGTGTCCCGATGAAAACGGTACCTCACATGTGTGGGTGCACCTACCTGGCCGCCAAGGGGAAAGCCTAAAACACAAGTAACCCCAAGTCTGTTTTCAGAGGGAAATCTCAGACAATTTGCCGACCGGCACAACGTACAGATATGGGCCTCGGGTGTCCAAGCCACCGAGGAAAACAGGGAACTCCATGCATTTTCGAAAAGAGGACACCCGTGGGAATCCGCAGAGGTATGATTTGCGCACATCGCCCGAGATTTTTTTACCCAGACACCCCTGCAAAGTCCGAAATGTGGGGAAAAAAACGCTTTTTCCGCACATTTCGCTCGACGCACCCATCGAAACACGCCCCCAACAACACATGGCCTACCGTCACGCGTTCCCACAGGTGTAACCATGAAAACAGTACCTCACATGTGTGGGTGCACCTACCTGGCCGCCAAGGGGAAAGCCTAAAACACAAGTAACCCCAAGTCTGTTTTCAGAGGGAAATCTCAGACATTCTGCCGACCGGCACAACGTACAGATATGGGCCTCGGGTGTCCAAGCCACTGAGGAAAACAGGGAACCCCATGCATTTTCGAAAAGAGGACAGCCGTGGGAATCTGCAGAGGTATGATTTGCGCACATCGCCCCAGATTTTTTTACCCAGACACCCCTGCAAGGTCCGAAATGTGGGGAAAAAAACGCTTTTTCCGCACATTTCGCTCGACGCACCCATCGAAACACACGCCCAACAACACATGGCCTACCGTCACGCGTTCCCACAGGTGTCCCGATGAAAACGGTACCTCACATGTGTGGGTGCACCTACCTGGCTGGCGAGGGGCAAGCCGAAAACGCAAGCAACCCCCAGTCTGTTTGCAGAGGGGAATCTCAGCCATTCTGCCGACCGGCACAACATACAGATATGGGCCTCGGGTGTCCAAGCCACCGAGGAAAACAGGGAACCCCATGCATTTTCGAAAAGAGGACACCCGTGGGAATCCGCAGAGGTATGATTTGCGCACATCGCCCCAGATTTTTTTACCCAGACACCCCTGCAAAGTCCGAAATGTGGGGAAAAAAACGCTTTTTCCGCACATTTCGCTCGACGCACCCATCGAAACACACGCCCAACAACACATGGCCTACCGTCAACCGTTCCCACAGGTGTCCCGATGAAAACGGTACCTCACATGCGTGGGTGCACCTACCTGGCTGGCGAGGGGCAAGCCGAAAACGCAAGCAACCCCAGTCTGTTTGCAGAGGGGAATCTCAGCCATTCTGCCGACCGGCACAACATACAGATATGGGCCTCGGGTGTCCAAGCCACCGAGGAAAACAGGGAACCCCATGCATTTTCGAAAAGAGGACACCCGTGGGAATCCGCAGAGGTATGATTTGCGCACATCGCCCCAGATTTTTTTACCCAGACACCCCTGCAAAGTCCGAAATGTGGGGAAAAAAACGCTTTTTCCGCACATTTCGCTCGACGCACCCATCGAAACACACGCCCAACAACACATGGCCTACCGTCAACCGTTCCCACAGGTGTCCTGATGAAAACGGTACCTCACATGCGTGTGTGCACCTACCTGGCTGGCGAGGGGCAAGCCGAAAACGCAAGCAACCCCCAGTCTGTTTGCAGAGGGGAATCTCAGCCATTCTGCCGACCGGCACAACATACAGATATGGGCCTCGGGTGTCCAAGCCACCGAGGAAAACAGGGAACCCCATGCATTTTCGAAAAGAGGACACCCGTGGGAATCCGCAGAGGTATGATTTGCGCACATCGCCCCAGATTTTTTTACCCAGACACCGCTACAAAGTCCGAAATGTGGGGGAAAAAATGCTTTTTCTGCACATTTCGGTCCACGCACCCATCAAAACACACCCCCAACAACACATGGCCTACCGTCACGCGTTCCCACAGGTGTCCCGATGAAAACGGTACCTCACATGTGTGGGTGCACCTACCTGGCCGCCAAGGGGAAAGCCTAAAACACAAGTAACCCCAAGTCTGTTTTCAGAGGGAAATCTCAGACATTCTGCCGACCGGCACAACGTACAGATATGGGCCTCGGGTGTCCAAGCCACCGAGGAAAACAGGGAACCCCATGCATTTTCGAAAAGAGGATACCCGTGGGAATCCACAGAGGTATGATTTGCGCACATCGCCCCAGATTTTTTTACCCAGACACCCCTGCAAAGTCCGAAATGTGGGGAAAAAAACGCTTTTTCCGCACATTTCGCTCGACGCACCCATCGAAACACGCCCCCAACAACACATGGCCTACCGTCACGCGTTCCCACAGGTGTCCCCATGAAAACGGTACCTCACATGTGTGGGTGCACCTACCTGGCCGCCAAGGGGAAAGCCTAAAACACAAGTAACCCCAAGTCTGTTTTCAGAGGGAAATCTCAGACATTCTGCCGACCGGCACAACGTACAGATATGGGCCTCGGGTGTCCAAGCCACCGAGGAAAACAGGGAACCCCATGCATTTTCGAAAAGAGGACACCCGTGGGAATCCGAAGAGGTATGATTTGCGCACATCGCCCCAGATTTTTTTACCCAGACACCGCTACAAAGTCCGAAATGTGGGGGAAAAAATGCTTTTTCTGCACATTTCGGTCAACGCACCCATCAAAACACACCCCCAACAACACATGGCCTACTGTCACGCGTTCCCACAGGTGTCCCGATGAAAACGGTACCTCACATGTGTGGGTGAACCTACCTGGCCGCCAAGGGGAAAGCCTAAAACACAAGTAACCCCAAGTCTGTTTTCAGAGGGAAATCTCAGACATTCTGCCGACCGGCACAACGTACAGATATGGGCCTCGGGTGTCCAAGCCACCGAGGAAAACAGGGAACCCCATGCATTTTCGAAAAAAGGACACCCGTGGGAATCCGAAGAGGTATGATTTGCGCACATCGCCCCAGATTTTTTTACCCAGACACCGCTACAAAGTCCGAAATGTGGGGGAAAAAATGCTTTTTCTGCACATTTCGGTCGACGCACCCATCAAAACACACCCCCAACAACACATGGCCTACCGTCACGCGTTCCCACAGGTGTCCCGATGAAAACGGTACCTCACATGTGTGAGTGCACCTACCTGGCCGCCAAGGGGAAAGCCTAAAACACAAGTAACCCCAAGTCTGTTTTCAGAGGGAAATCTCAGACAATTTGCCGACCGGCACAACGTACAGATATGGGCCTCGGGTGTCCAAGCCACCGAGGAAAACAGGGAACTCCATGCATTTTCGAAAAGAGGACACCCGTGGGAATCCGCAGAGGTATGATTTGCGCACATCGCCCGAGATTTTTTTACCCAGACACCCCTGCAAAGTCCGAAATGTGGGGAAAAAAACGCTTTTTCCGCACATTTCGCTCGACGCACCCATCGAAACACGCCCCCAACAACACATGGCCTACCGTCACGCGTTCCCACAGGTGTCCCCATGAAAACGGTACCTCACATGTGTGGGTGCACCTACCTGGCCGCCAAGGGGAAAGCCTAAAACACAAGTAACCCCAAGTCTGTTTTCAGAGGGAAATCTCAGACATTCTGCCGACCGGCACAACGTACAGATATGGGCCTCGGGTGTCCAAGCCACTGAGGAAAACAGGGAATCCCATGCATTTTCGAAAAGAGGACACCCGTGGGAATCTGCAGAGGTATGATTTGCGCACATCGCCCCAGATTTTTTTACCCAGACACCCCTGCAAGGTCCGAAATGTGGGGAAAAAAACGCTTTTTCCGCACATTTCGCTCGACGCACCCATCGAAACACACGCCCAACAACACATGGCCTACCGTCACGCGTTCCCACAGGTGTCCCGATGAAAACGGTACCTCACATGCGTGGGTGCACCTACCTGGCTGGCGAGGGGCAAGCCGAAAACGCAAGCAACCCCCAGTCTGTTTGCAGAGGGGAATCTCAGCCATTCTGCCGACCGGCACAACATACAGATATGGGCCTCGGGTGTCCAAGCCACCGAGGAAAACAGGGAACCCCATGCATTTTCGAAAAGAGGACACCCGTGGGAATCCGCAGAGGTATGATTTGCGCACATCGCCCCAGATTTTTTTACCCAGACACCCCTGCAAAGTCCGAAATGTGGGGAAAAAAACGCTTTTTCCGCACATTTCGCTCGATGCACCCATCGAAACACACACCCAACAACACATGGCCTACCGTCAACCGTTCCCACAGGTGTCCCGATGAAAACGGTACCTCACATGCGTGGGTGCACCTACCTGGCTGGCGAGGGGCAAGCCGAAAACGCAAGCAACCCCAGTCTGTTTGCAGAGGGGAATCTCAGCCATTCTGCCGACCGGCACAACATACAGATATGGGCCTCGGGTGTCCAAGCCACCGAGGAAAACAGGGAACCCCATGCATTTTCGAAAAGAGGACACCCGTGGGAATCCGCAGAGGTATGATTTGCGCACATCGCCCCAGATTTTTTTACCCAGACACCCCTGCAAAGTCCGAAATGTGGGGAAAAAAACGCTTTTTCCGCACATTTCGCTCGACGCACCCATCGAAACACACGCCCAACAACACATGGCCTACCGTCAACCGTTCCCACAGGTGTCCTGATGAAAACGGTACCTCACATGCGTGGGTGCACCTACCTGGCTGGCGAGGGGCAAGCCGAAAACGCAAGCAACCCCCAGTCTGTTTGCAGAGGGGAATCTCAGCCATTCTGCCGACCGGCACAACATACAGATATGGGCCTCGGGTGTCCAAGCCACCGAGGAAAACAGGGAACCCCATGCATTTTCGAAAAGAGGACACCCGTGGGAATCCGCAGAGGTATGATTTGCGCACATCGCCCCAGATTTTTTTACCCAGACACCGCTACAAAGTCCGAAATGTGGGGGAAAAAATGCTTTTTCTGCACATTTCGGTCGACGCACCCATCAAAACACACCCCCAACAACACATGGCCTACCGTCACGCGTTCCCACAGGTGTCCCGATGAAAACGGTACCTCACATGTGTGGGTGCACCTACCTGGCCGCCAAGGGGAAAGCCTAAAACACAAGTAACCCCAAGTCTGTTTTCAGAGGGAAATCTCAGACATTCTGCCGACCGGCACAACGTACAGATATGGGCCTCGGGTGTCCAAGCCACCGAGGAAAACAGGGAACCCCATGCATTTTCGAAAAGAGGATACCCGTGGGAATCCACAGAGGTATGATTTGCGCACATCGCCCCAGATTTTTTTACCCAGACACCCCTGCAAAGTCCGAAATGTGGGGAAAAAAACGCTTTTTCCGTACATTTCGCTCAACGCACCCATCGAAACACACCCCCAACAACACATGGCCTGCCGTCACGCGTTCCCACAGGTGTCCCGATGAAAACGGTACCTCACATGTGTGGGTGCACCTACCTGGCCGCCAAGGGGAAAGCCTAAAACACAAGTAACCCCAAGTCTGTTTTCAGAGGGAAATCTCAGACAATTTGCCGACCGGCACAACGTACAGATATGGGCCTCGGGTGTCCAAGCCACCGAGGAAAACAGGGAACCCCATGCATTTTCGAAAAGAGGACACCCATGGGAATCCGAAGAGGTATGATTTGCGCACATCGCCCCAGATTTTTTTACCCAGACACCCCTGCAAAGTCCGAAATGTGGGGAAAAAAATGCTTTTTCCACACATTTCGCTCGACGCACCCATCGAAACACGCCCCCAACAACACATGGCCTACCGTCACGCATTCCCACAGGTGTCCCGATGAAAACGGTACCTCACATGTGTGGGTGCACCTACCTGGCCGCCAAGGGGAAAGCCTAAAACACAAGTAACCCCAAGTCTGTTTTCAGAGGGAAATCTCAGACATTCTACCGACCGGCACAACGTACAGATATGGGCCTCGGGTGTCCAAGCCACCGAGGAAAACAGGGAACCCCATGCATTTTCGAAAAGAGGACACCTGTGGGAATCCACAGAGGTATGATTTGCGCACATCGCCCCAGATTTTTTTACCCACACACCCCTGCAAAGTCCGAAATGTGGGGAAAAAAATGCTTTTTCCGTACATTTCGCTCGACGCACCCATCGAAACACGCCCCCAACAACACATGGCCTACCGTCACGCGTTCCCACAGGTGTCCCAATGAAAACGGTACCTCACATGTGTGGGTGCACCTACCTGGCCGCCAAGGGGAAAGCCTCAAACACAAGTAACCCCAAGTCTGTATTCAGAGGGAAATCTCAGACATTCTGCCGACCGGCACAACGTACAGATATGGGCCTCGGGTGTCCAAGCCACCGAGGAAAACAGGGAACCCCATGCATTTTCGAAAAGAGGACACCCGTGGGAATCCGCAGAGGTATGATTTGCGCACATCGCCCCAGATTTTTTTACCCAGACACCCCTGCAAAGTCCGAAATGTGGGGAAAAAAACGCTTTTTCCGCACATTTCGCTCGACGCACCCATCGAAACACGCCCCCAACAACACATGGCCTACCGTCACGTGATCCCACAGGTGTCGCAATGAAAACGGTACCTCACATGTGTGGGTGCACCTACCTGGCCGCCAAGGGGAAAGCCTAAAACACAAGTAACCCCAAGTCTGTTTTCAGAGGGAAATCTCAGACATTCTGCCGACCGGCACAACATACAGATATGGGCCTCGGGTGTCCAAGCCACCGAGGAAAACAGGGAACCCCATGCATTTTCGAAAAGAGGACACCCGTGGGAATCCGCAGAGGTATGATTTGCGCACATCGCCCCAGATTTTTTTACCCAGACACCCCTGCAAAGTCCGAAATGTGGGGAAAACAACGCTTTTTCCGCACATTTCGCTCGACGCACCCATCGAAACACGCCCCCAACAACACATGGCCTACCGTCACGCGTTCCCACAGGTGTCCCGATGAAAACGGTACCTCACATGCGTGGGTGCACCTACCTGGCTGGCGAGGGGCAAGCCGAAAACGCAAGCAACCCCAGTCTGTTTGCAGAGGGGAATCTCAGCCATTCTGCCGACCGGCACAACATACAGATATGGGCCTCGGGTGTCCAAGCCACCGAGGAAAACAGGGAACCCCATGCATTTTCGAAAAGAGGACACCCGTGGGAATCCGCAGAGGTATGATTTGCGCACATCGCCCCAGATTTTTTTACCCAGACACCCCTGCAAAGTCCGAAATGTGGGGAAAAAAACGCTTTTTCCGCACATTTCGCTCGACGCACCCATCGAAACACACGCCCAACAACACATGGCCTACCGTCAACCGTTCCCACAGGTGTCCTGATGAAAACGGTACCTCACATGCGTGGGTGCACCTACCTGGCTGGCGAGGGGCAAGCCGAAAACGCAAGCAACCCCCAGTCTGTTTGCAGAGGGGAATCTCAGCCATTCTGCCGACCGGCACAACATACAGATATGGGCCTCGGGTGTCCAAGCCACCGAGGAAAACAGGGAACCCCATGCATTTTCGAAAAGAGGACACCCGTGGGAATCCGCAGAGGTATGATTTGCGCACATCGCCCCAGATTTTTTTACCCAGACACCGCTACAAAGTCCGAAATGTGGGGGAAAAAATGCTTTTTCTGCACATTTCGGTCGACGCACCCATCAAAACACACCCCCAACAACACATGGCCTACCGTCACGCGTTCCCACAGGTGTCCCGATGAAAACGGTACCTCACATGTGTGGGTGCACCTACCTGGCCTCCAAGGGGATAGCCTAAAACACAAGTAACCCCAAGTCTGTTTTCAGAGGGAAATCTCAGACATTCTGCCGACCGGCACAACGTACAGATATGGGCCTCGGGTGTCCAAGCCACCGAGGAAAACAGGGAACCCCATGCATTTTCGAAAAGAGGATACCCGTGGGAATCCACAGAGGTATGATTTGCGCACATCGCCCCAGATTTTTTTACCCAGACACCCCTGCAAAGTCCGAAATGTGGGGAAAAAAACGCTTTTTCCGTACATTTCGCTCAACGCACCCATCGAAACACACCCCCAACAACACATGGCCTGCCGTCACGCGTTCCCACAGGTGTCCCGATGAAAACGGTACCTCACATGTGTGGGTGCACCTACCTGGCCGCCAAGGGGAAAGCCTAAAACACAAGTAACCCCAAGTCTGTTTTCAGAGGGAAATCTCAGACAATTTGCCGACCGGCACAACGTACAGATATGGGCCTCGGGTGTCCAAGCCACTGAGGAAAACAGGGAACCCCATGCATTTTCGAAAAGAGGACACCCGTGGGAATCCGAAGAGGTATGATTTGCGCACATCGCCCCAGATTTTTTTACCCAGACACCCCTGCAAAGTCCGAAATGTGGGGAAAAAAATGCTTTTTCCACACATTTCGCTCGACGCACCCATCGAAACACGCCCCCAACAACACATGGCCTACCGTCACGCATTCCCACAGGTGTCCCGATGAAAACGGTACCTCACATGTGTGGGTGCACCTACCTGGCCGCCAAGGGGAAAGCCTAAAACACAAGTAACCCCAAGTCTGTTTTCAGAGGGAAATCTCAGACATTCTACCGACCGGCACAACGTACAGATATGGGCCTCGGGTGTCCAAGCCACCGAGGAAAACAGGGAACCCCATGCATTTTCGAAAAGAGGACACCTGTGGGAATCCACAGAGGTATGATTTGCGCACATCGCCCCAGATTTTTTTACCCACACACCCCTGCAAAGTCCGAAATGTGGGGAAAAAAATGCTTTTTCCGTACATTTCGCTCGACGCACCCATCGAAACACGCCCCCAACAAAACATGGCCTACCGTCACGCGTTCCCACAGGTGTCCCAATGAAAACGGTACCTCACATGTGTGGGTGCACCTACCTGGCCGCCAGGGGGAAAGCCTCAAACACAAGTAACCCCAAGTCTGTATTCAGAGGGAAATCTCAGACATTCTGCCGACCGGCACAACGTACAGATATGGGCCTCGGGTGTCCAAGCCACCGAGGAAAACAGGGAACCCCATGCATTTTCGAAAAGAGGACACCCGTGGGAATCCGCAGAGGTATGATTTGCGCACATCGCCCCAGATTTTTTTACCCAGACACCCCTGCAAAGTCCGAAATGTGGGGAAAAAAACGCTTTTTCCGCACATTTCGCTCGACGCACCCATCGAAACACGCCCCCAACAACACATGGCCTACCGTCACGTGATCCCACAGGTGTCGCAATGAAAATGGTACCTCACATGTGTGGGTGCACCTACCTGGCCGCCAAGGGGAAAGCCTAAAACACAAGTAACCCCAAGTCTGTTTTCAGAGGGAAATCTCAGACATTCTGCCGACCGGCACAACATACAGATATGGGCCTCGGGTGTCCAAGCCACCGAGGAAAACAGGGAACCCCATGCATTTTCGAAAAGAGGACACCCGTGGGAATCCGCAGAGGTATGATTTGCGCACATCGCCCCAGATTTTTTTACCCAGACACCCCTGCAAAGTCCGAAATGTGGGGAAAACAACGCTTTTTCCGCACATTTCGCTCGACGCACCCATCGAAACACGCCCCCAACAACACATGGCCTACCGTCACGCGTTCCCACAGGTGTCCCGATGAAAACGGTACCTCACATGTGTGGGTGCACCTACCTGGCCGCCAAGGGGAAAGCCTAAAACACAAGTAACCCCAAGTCTGTTTTCAGAGGGAAATCTCAGACATTCTGCCGACCGGCACAACGTACAGATATGGGCCTCGGGTGTCCAAGCCACTGAGGAAAACAGGGAACCCCATGCATTTTCGAAAAGAGGACACCCGTGGGAATCTGCAGAGGTATGATTTGCGCACATCGCCCCAGATTTTTTTACCCAGACACCCCTGCAAGGTCCGAAATGTGGGGAAAAAAACACTTTTTCCGCACATTTCGCTCGACGCACCCATTGAAACACACGCCCAACAACACATGGCCTACCGTCACGCGTTCCCACAGGTGTCCCGATGAAAACGGTACCTCACATGCGTGGGTGCACCTACCTGGCTGGCGAGGGGCAAGCCGAAAACGCAAGCAACCCCCAGTCTGTTTGCAGAGGGGAATCTCAGCCATTCTGCCGACCGGCACAACATACAGATATGGGCCTCGGGTGTCCAAGCCACCGAGGAAAACAGGGAACCCCATGCATTTTCGAAAAGAGGACAACCGTGGGAATCCGCAGAGGTATGATTTGCGCACATCGCCCCAGATTTTTTTACCCAGACACCCCTGCAAAGTCCGAAATGTGGGGAAAAAAACGCTTTTTCCGCACATTTCGCTCGACGCACCCATCGAAACACACGCCCAACAACACATGGCCTACCGTCAACCGTTCCCACAGGTGTCCCGATGAAAACGGTACCTCACATGCGTGGGTGCACCTACCTGGCTGGCGAGGGGCAAGCCGAAAACGCAAGCAACCCCAGTCTGTTTGCAGAGGGGAATCTCAGCCATTCTGCCGACCGGCACAACATACAGATATGGGCCTCGGGTGTCCAAGCCACCGAGGAAAACAGGGAACCCCATGCATTTTCGAAAAGAGGACACCCGTGGGAATCCGCAGAGGTATGATTTGCGCACATCGCCCCAGATTTTTTTACCCAGACACCCCTGCAAAGTCCGAAATGTGGGGAAAAAAACACTTTTTCCGCACATTTCGCTCGACGCACCCATCGAAACACACGCCCAACAACACATGGCCTACCGTCAACCGTTCCCACAGGTGTCCTGATGAAAACGGTACCTCACATGCGTGGGTGCACCTACCTGGCTGGCGAGGGGCAAGCCGAAAACGCAAGCAACCCCCAGTCTGTTTGCAGAGGGGAATCTCAGCCATTCTGCCGACCGGCACAACATACAGATATGGGCCTCGGGTGTCCAAGCCACCGAGGAAAACAGGGAACCCCATGCATTTTCGAAAAGAGGACACCCGTGGGAATCCGCAGAGGTATGATTTGCGCACATCGCCCCAGATTTTTTTACCCAGACACCGCTACAAAGTCCGAAATGTGGGGGAAAAAATGCTTTTTCTGCACATTTTGGTCGACGCACCCATCAAAACACACCCCCAACAACACATGGCCTACCGTCACGCGTTCCCACAGGTGTCCCGATGAAAACGGTACCTCACATGTGTGGGTGCACCAACCTGGCCGCCAAGGGGAAAGCCTAAAACACAAGTAACCCCAAGTCTGTTTTCAGAGGGAAATCTCAGACATTCTGCCGACCGGCACAACGTACAGATATGGGCCTCGGGTGTCCAAGCCACCGAGGAAAACAGGGAACCCCATGCATTTTCGAAAAGAGGATACCCGTGGGAATCCACAGAGGTATGATTTGCGCACATCGCCCCAGATTTTTTTACCCAGACACCCCTGCAAAGTCCGAAATGTGGGGAAAAAAACGCTTTTTCCGTACATTTCGCTCAACGCACCCATCATAACACACCCCCAACAACACATGGCCTGCCGTCACGCGTTCCCACAGGTGTCCCGATGAAAACGGTACCTCACATGTGTGGGTGCACCTACCTGGCCGCCAAGAGGAAAGCCTAAAACACAAGTAACCCCAAGTCTGTTTTCAGAGGGAAATCTCAGACAATTTGCCGACCGGCACAACGTACAGATATGGGCCTCGGGTGTCCAAGCCACCGAGGAAAACAGGGAACCCCATGCATTTTCGAAAAGAGGACACCCGTGGGAATCCGAAGAGGTATGATTTGCGCACATCGCCCCAGATTTTTTTACCCAGACACCCCTGCAAAGTCCGAAATGTGGGGAAAAAAATGCTTTTTCCACACATTTCGCTCGACGCACCCATCGAAACACGCCCCCAACAACACATGGCCTACCGTCACGCATTCCCACAGGTGTCCCGATGAAAACGGTACCTCACATGTGTGGGTGCACCTACCTGGCCGCCAAGGGGAAAGCCTAAAACACAAGTAACCCCAAGTCTGTTTTCAGAGGGAAATCTCAGACATTCTACCGACCGGCACAACGTACAGATATGGGCCTCGGGTGTCCAAGCCACCGAGGAAAACAGGGAACCCCATGCATTTTCGAAAAGAGGACACCTGTGGGAATCCACAGAGGTATGATTTGCGCACATCGCCCCAGATTTTTTTACCCACACACCCCTGCAAAGTCCGAAATGTGGGGAAAAAAATGCTTTTTCCGTACATTTCGCTCGACGCACCCATCGAAACACGCCCCCAACAACACATGGCCTACCGTCACGCGTTCCCACAGGTGTCCCAATGAAAACGGTACCTCACATGTGTGGGTGCACCTACCTGGCCGCCAAGGGGAAAGCCTCAAACACAAGTAACCCCAAGTCTGTATTCAGAGGGAAATCTCAGACATTCTGCCGACCGGCACAACGTACAGATATGGGCCTCGGGTGTCCAAGCCACCGAGGAAAACAGGGAACCCCATGCATTTTCGAAAAGAGGACACCCGTGGGAATCCGCAGAGGTATGATTTGCGCACATCGCCCCAGATTTTTTTACCCAGACACCCCTGCAAAGTCCGAAATGTGGGGAAAAAAACGCTTTTTCCGCACATTTCGCTCGACGCACCCATCGAAACACGCCCCCAACAACACATGGCCTACCGTCACGTGATCCCACAGGTGTCCCAATGAAAACGGTACCTCACATGTGTGGGTGCACCTACCTGGCCGCCAAGGGGAAAGCCTCAAACACAAGTAACCCCAAGTCTGTATTCAGAGGGAAATCTCAGACATTCTGCCGACCGGCACAACGTACAGATATGGGCCTCGGGTGTCCAAGCCACCGAGGAAAACAGGGAACCCCATGCATTTTCGAAAAGAGGACACCCGTGGGAATCCGCAGAGGTATGATTTGCGCACATCGCCCCAGATTTTTTTACCCAGACACCCCTGCAAAGTCCGAAATGTGGGGAAAAAAACGCTTTTTCCGCACATTTCGCTCGACGCACCCATCGAAACACGCCCCCAACAACACATGGCCTACCGTCACGCGTTCCCACAGGTGTCCCGATGAAAACGGTACCTCACATGTGTGGGTGCACCTACCTGGCCGCCAAGGGGAAAGCCTAAAACACAAGTAACCCCAAGTCTGTTTTCAGAGGGAAATCTTAGACATTCTGCCGACCGGCACAACGTACAGATATGGGCCTCGGGTGTCCAAGCCACCGAGGAAAACAGGGAACCCCATGCATTTTCGAAAAGAGGACACCCGTGGGAATCCGAAGAGGTATGATTTGCGCACATCGCCCCAGATTTTTTTACCCAGACACCGCTACAAAGTCCGAAATGTGGGGGAAAAAATGCTTTTTCTGCACATTTCGGTCGACGCACCCATCAAAACACACCCCCAACAACACATGGCCTACCGTCACGCGTTCCCACAGGTGTCCCGATGAAAACGGTACCTCACATGTGTGGGTGCACCTACCTGGCCGCCAAGGGGAAAGCCTAAAACACAAGTAACCCCAAGTCTGTTTTCAGAGGGAAATCTCAGACATTCTGCCGACCGGCACAACGTACAGATATGGGCCTCGGGTGTCCAAGCCACCGAGGAAAACAGGGAACCCCATGCATTTTCGAAAAGAGGACACCCGTGGGAATCCACAGAGGTATGATTTGCGCACATCGCCCCAGATTTTTTTACCCAGACACCCCTGCAAAGTCCGAAATGTGGGGAAAAAAACGCTTTTTCCGTACATTTCGCTCA
Organism: Ambystoma mexicanum; assembly: GCF_040938575.1. Classification (NCBI taxonomy): domain Eukaryota; kingdom Metazoa; phylum Chordata; class Amphibia; order Caudata; family Ambystomatidae; genus Ambystoma; species Ambystoma mexicanum. Next base: position 461,673,439 of record NC_090940.1, on the reverse strand, counting down.
ACGCACCCATCGAAACACACCCCCAACAACACATGGCCTGCCGTCACGCGTTCCCACAGGTGTCCCGATGAAAACGGTACCTCACATGTGTGGGTGCACCTACCTGGCCGCCAAGGGGAAAGCCTAAAACACAAGTAACCCCAAGTCTGTTTTCAGAGGGAAATCTCAGACAATTTGCCGACCGGCACAACGTACAGATATGGGCCTCGGGTGTCCAAGCCACCGAGGAAAACAGGGAACTCCATGCATTTTCGAAAAGAGGACACCCGTGGGAATCCGCAGAGGTATGATTTGCGCACATCGCCCGAGATTTTTTTACCCAGACACCCCTGCAAAGTCCGAAATGTGGGGAAAAAAATGCTTTTTCCACACATTTCGCTCGACGCACCCATCGAAACACGCCCCCAACAACACATGGCCTACCGTCACGCATTCCCACAGGTGTCCCGATGAAAACGGTACCTCACATGTGTGGGTGCACCTACCTGGCCGCCAAGGGGAAAGCCTAAAACACAAGTAACCCCAAGTCTGTTTTCAGAGGGAAATCTCAGACATTCTGCCGACTGGCACAACGTACAGATATGGGTCTCGGGTGTCCAAGCCACCGAGGAAAACAGGGAACCCCATGCATTTTCGAAAAGAGGACACCCGTGGGAATCCGCAGAGGTATGATTTGCGCACATCGCCCCAGATTTTTTTACCCACACACCCCTGCAAAGTCCGAAATGTGGGGAAAAAAACGCTTTTTCCGCACATTTCGCTCGACGCACCCATCGAAACACGCCCCCAACAACACATGGCCTACCGTCACGCGTTCCCACAGGTGTCCCCATGAAAACGGTACCTCACATGTGTGGGTGCACCTACCTGGCCGCCAAGGGGAAAGCCTAAAACACAAGTAACCCCAAGTCTGTTTTCAGAGGGAAATCTCAGACATTCTGCCGACCGGCACAACGTACAGATATGGGCCTCGGGTGTCCAAGCCACCGAGGAAAACAGGGAACCCCATGCATTTTCGAAAAGAGGACACCCGTGGGAATCCGCAGAGGTATGATTTGCGCACATCGCCCCAGATTTTTTTACCCAGACACCCCTGCAAAGTCCGAAATGTGGGGAAAAAACGCTTTTTCCGAACATTTCGCTCGACGCACCCATCGAAACACGCCCCCAACAACACATGGCCTACCGTCACGCGATCCCACAGGTGTCGCGATGAAAACGGTACCTCACATGTGTGGGTGCACCTACCTGGCCGCCAAGGGGAAAGCCTAAAACACAAGTAACCCCAAGTCTGTTTTCAGAGGGAAATCTCAGACATTCTGCCGACTGGCACAACGTACAGATATGGGTCTCGGGTGTCCAAGCCACCGAGGAAAACAGGGAACCCCATGCATTTTCGAAAAGAGGACACCCGTGGGAATCCGCAGAGGTATGATTTGCGCACATCGCCCCAGATTTCTTTACCCACACACCCCTGCAAAGTCCGAAATGTGGGGAAAAAAATGCTTTTTCCGCACATTTCGCTCGACGCACCCATCGAAACACGCCCCCAACAACACATGGCCTACTGTCACGTGTTCCCACAGGTGTCCCCATGAAAACGGTACCTCACATGTGTGGGTGCACCTACCTGGCCGCCAAGGGGAAAGCCTAAAACACAAGTAACCCCAAGTCTGTTTTCAGAGGGAAATCTCAGACATTCTGCCGACCGGCACAACGTACAGATATGGGCCTCGGGTGTCCAAGCCACCGAGGAAAACAGGGAACCCCATGCATTTTCGAAAAGAGGACACCCGTGGGAATCTGCAGAGGTATGATTTGCGCACATCGCCCCAGATTTTTTTACCCAGACACCCCTGCAAGGTCCGAAATGTGGGGAAAAAAACGCTTTTTCCGCACATTTCGCTCGACGCACCCATCGAAACACACGCCAAACAACACATGGCCTACCGTCACGCGTTCCCACAGGTGTCCCGATGAAAACGGTACCTCACAGGCGTGGGTGCACCTACCTGGCTGGCGAGGGGCAAGCCGAAAACGCAAGCAACCCCCAGTCTGTTTGCAGAGGGGAATCTCAGCCATTCTGCCGACCGGCACAACATACAGATATGGGCCTCGGGTGTCCAAGCCACCGAGGAAAACAGGGAACCCCATGCATTTTCGAAAAGAGGACACCCGTGGGAATCCGCAGAGGTATGATTTGCGCACATCGCCCCAGATTTTTTTACCCAGACACCCCTGCAAAGTCCGAAATGTGGGGAAAAAAACGCTTTTTCCGCACATTTCGCTCGACGCACCCATCGAAACACACGCCCAACAACACATGGCCTACCGTCAACCGTTCCCACAGGTGTCCCGATGAAAACGGTACCTCACATGTGTGGGTGCACCTACCTGGCCGCCAAGGGGAAAGCCTAAAACACAAGTAACCCCAAGTCTGTTTTCAGAGGGAAATCTCAGACATTCTGCCGACCGGCACAACGTACAGATATGGGCCTCGGGTGTCCAAGCCACCGAGGAAAACAGGGAACCCCATGCATTTTTGAAAAGAGGATACCCGTGGGAATCCACAGAGGTATGATTTGCGCACATCGCCCGAGATTTTTTTACCCAGACACCCCTGCAAAGTCCGAAATGTGGGGAAAAAAACGCTTTTTCCGCACATTTCGCTCGACGCACCCATCGAAACACGCCCCCAACAACACATGGCCTACCGTCACGCGTTCCCACAGGTGTCCCCATGAAAACGGTACCTCACATGTGTGGGTGCACCTACCTGGCCGCCAAGGGGAAAGCCTAAAACACAAGTAACCCCAAGTCTGTTTTCAGAGGGAAATCTCAGACATTCTGCCGACCGGCACAACGTACAGATATGGGCCTCGGGTGTCCAAGCCACTGAGGAAAACAGGGAACCCCATGCATTTTCGAAAAGAGGACACCCGTGGGAATCTGCAGAAGTATGATTTGCGCACATCGCCCCAGATTTTTTTACCCAGACACCCCTGCAAGGTCCGAAATGTGGGGAAAAAAACGCTTTTTCCGCACATTTCGCTCGACGCACCCATCGAAACACACGCCCAACAACACATGGCCTACCGTCACGCGTTCCCACAGGTGTCCCGATGAAAACGGTACCTCACATGCGTGGGTGCACCTACCTGGCTGGCGAGGGGCAAGCCGAAAACGCAAGCAACCCCCAGTCTGTTTGCAGAGGGGAATCTCAGCCATTCTGCCGACCGGCACAACATACAGATATGGGCCTCGGGTGTCCAAGCCACCGAGGAAAACAGGGAACCCCATGCATTTTCGAAAAGAGGACACCCGTGGGAATCCGCAGAGGTATGATTTGCGCACATCGCCCCAGATTTTTTTACCCAGACACCCCTGCAAAGTCCGAAATGTGGGGAAAAAAACGCTTTTTCCGCACATTTCGCTCGACGCACCCATCGAAACACACGCCCAACAACACATGGCCTACCGTCAACCGTTCCCACAGGTGTCCCGATGAAAACGGTACCTCACATGCGTGGGTGCACCTACCTGGCTGGCGAGGGGCAAGCCGAAAACGCAAGCAACCCCAGTCTGTTTGCAGAGGGGAATCTCAGCCATTCTGCCGACCGGCACAACATACAGATATGGGCCTCGGGTGTCCAAGCCACCGAGGAAAACAGGGAACCCCATGCATTTTCGAAAAGAGGACACCCGTGGGAATCCGCAGAGGTATGATTTGCGCACATCGCCCCAGATTTTTTTACCCAGACACCCCTGCAAAGTCCGAAATGTGGGGAAAAAAACGCTTTTTCCGCACATTTCGCTCGACGCACCCATCGAAACACACGCCCAACAACACATGGCCTACCGTCAACCGTTCCCACAGGTGTCCTGATGAAAACGGTACCTCACATGCGTGGGTGCACCTACCTGGCTGGCGAGGGGCAAGCCGAAAACGCAAGCAACCCCCAGTCTGTTTGCAGAGGGGAATCTCAGCCATTCTGCCGACCGGCACAACATACAGATATGGGCCTCGGGTGTCCAAGCCACCGAGGAAAACAGGGAACCCCATGCATTTTCGAAAAGAGGACACCCGTGGGAATCCGCAGAGGTATGATTTGCGCACATCGCCCCAGATTTTTTTACCCAGACACCGCTACAAAGTCCGAAATGTGGGGGAAAAAATGCTTTTTCTGCACATTTCGGTCGACGCACCCATCAAAACACACCCCCAACAACACATGGCCTACCGTCACGCGTTCCCACAGGTGTCCCGATGAAAACGGTACCTCACATGTGTGGGTGCACCTACCTGGCCGCCAAGGGGAAAGCCTAAAACACAAGTAACCCCAAGTCTGTTTTCAGAGGGAAATCTCAGACATTCTGCCGACCGGCACAACGTACAGATATGGGCCTCGGGTGTCCAAGCCACCGAGGAAAACAGGGAACCCCATGCATTTTCGAAAAGAGGATACCCGTGGGAATCCACAGAGGTATGATTTGCGCACATCGCCCCAGATTTTTTTACCCAGACACCCCTGCAAAGTCCGAAATGTGGGGAAAAAAACGCTTTTTCCGTACATTTCGCTCAACGCACCCATCGAAACACACCCCCAACAACACATGGCCTGCCGTCACGCGTTCCCACAGGTGTCCCGATGAAAACGGTACCTCACATGTGTGGGTGCACCTACCTGGCCGCCAAGGGGAAAGCCTAAAACACAAGTAACCCCAAGTCTGTTTTCAGAGGGAAATCTCAGACAATTTGCCGACCGGCACAACGTACAGATATGGGCCTCGGGTGTCCAAGCCACCGAGGAAAACAGGGAACCCCATGCATTTTCGAAAAGAGGACACCCGTGGGAATCCGAAGAGGTATGATTTGCGCACATCGCCCCAGATTTTTTTACCCAGACACCCCTGCAAAGTCCGAAATGTGGGGAAAAAAATGCTTTTTCCACACATTTCGCTCGACGCACCCATCGAAACACACCCCCAACAACACATGGCCTGCCGTCACGCGTTCCCACAGGTGTCCCGATGAAAACGGTACCTCACATGTGTGGGTGCACCTACCTGGCCGCCAAGGGGAAAGCCTAAAACACAAGTAACCCCAAGTCTGTTTTCAGAGGGAAATCTCAGACATTCTACCGACCGGCACAACGTACAGATATGGGCCTCGGGTGTCCAAGCCACCGAGGAAAACAGGGAACCCCATGCATTTTCGAAAAGAGGACACCTGTGGGAATCCACAGAGGTATGATTTGCGCACATCGCCCCAGATTTTTTTACCCACACACCCCTGCAAAGTCCGAAATGTGGGGAAAAAAATGCTTTTTCCGTACATTTCGCTCGACGCACCCATCGAAACACGCCCCCAACAACACATGGCCTACCGTCACGCGTTCCCACAGGTGTCCCAATGAAAACGGTACCTCACATGTGTGGGTGCACCTACCTGGCCGCCAAGGGGAAAGCCTCAAACACAAGTAACCCCAAGTCTGTATTCAGAGGGAAATCTCAGACATTCTGCCGACCGGCACAATGTACAGATATGGGCCTCGGGTGTCCAAGCCACCGAGGAAAACAGGGAACCCCATGCATTTTCGAAAAGAGGACACCCGTGGGAATCCGCAGAGGTATGATTTGCGCACATCGCCCCAGATTTTTTTACCCAGACACCCCTGCAAAGTCCGAAATGTGGGGAAAAAAACGCTTTTTCCGCACATTTCGCTCGACGCACCCATCGAAACACGCCCCCAACAACACATGGCCTACCGTCACGTGATCCCACAGGTGTCGCAATGAAAACGGTACCTCACATGTGTGGGTGCACCTACCTGGCCGCCAAGGGGAAAGCCTAAAACACAAGTAACCCCAAGTCTGTTTTCAGAGGGAAATCTCAGACATTCTGCCGACCGGCACAACGTACAGATATGGGCCTCGGGTGTCCAAGCCACCGAGGAAAACAGGGAACCCCATGCATTTTCGAAAAGAGGACACCCGTGGGAATCCACAGAGGTATGATTTGCGCACATCGCCCCAGATTTTTTTACCCAGACACCCCTGCAAAGTCCGAAATGTGGGGAAAAAAACGCTTTTTCCGTACATTTCGCTCAACGCACCCATCGAAACACACCCCCAACAACACATGGCCTGCCGTCACGCGTTCCCACAGGTGTCCCGATGAAAACGGTACCTCACATGTGTGGGTGCACCTACCTGGCCGCCAAGGGGAAAGCCTAAAACACAAGTAACCCCAAGTCTGTTTTCAGAGGGAAATCTCAGACAATTTGCCGACCGGCACAACGTACAGATATGGGCCTCAGGTGTCCAAGCCACCGAGGAAAACAGGGAACTCCATGCATTTTCGAAAAGAGGACACCCGTGGGAATCCGCAGAGGTATGATTTGCGCACATCGCCCGAGATTTTTTTACCCAGACACCCCTGCAAAGTCCGAAATGTGGGGAAAAAAATGCTTTTTCCGTACATTTCGCTCGACGCACCCATCGAAACACGCCCCCAACAACACATGGCCTACCGTCACGCGTTCCCACAGGTGTCCCAATGAAAACGGTACCTCACATGTGTGGGTGCACCTACCTGGCCGCCAAGGGGAAAGCCTAAAACACAAGTAACCCCAAGTCTGTTTTCAGAGGGAAATCTCAGACATTCTGCCGACTGGCACAACGTACAGATATGGGTCTCGGGTGTCCAAGCCACCGAGGAAAACAGGGAACCCCATGCATTTTCGAAAAGAGGACACCCGTGGGAATCCGCAGAGGTATGATTTGCGCACATCGCCCCAGATTTTTTTACCCAGACACCCCTGCAAAGTCCGAAATGTGGGGAAAAAAACGCTTTTTCCGCACATTTCGCTCGACGCACCCATCGAAACACACCCCCAACAACACATGGCCTGCCGTCACGCGTTCCCACAGGTGTCCCGATGAAAACGGTACCTCACATGTGTGGGTGCACCTACCTGGCCGCCAAGGGGAAAGCCTAAAACACAAGTAACCCCAAGTCTGTTTTCAGAGGGAAATCTCAGACATTCTACCGACCGGCACAACGTACAGATATGGGCCTCGGGTGTCCAAGCCACCGAGGAAAACAGGGAACCCCATGCATTTTCGAAAAGAGGACACCTGTGGGAATCCACAGAGGTATGATTTGCGCACATCGCCCCAGATTTTTTTACCCACACACCCCTGCAAAGTCCGAAATGTGGGGAAAAAAATGCTTTTTCCGTACATTTCGCTCGACGCACCCATCGAAACACGCCCCCAACAACACATGGCCTACCGTCACGCGTTCCCACAGGTGTCCCAATGAAAACGGTACCTCACATGTGTGGGTGCACCTACCTGGCCGCCAAGGGGAAAGCCTCAAACACAAGTAACCCCAAGTCTGTATTCAGAGGGAAATCTCAGACATTCTGCCGACCGGCACAATGTACAGATATGGGCCTCGGGTGTCCAAGCCACCGAGGAAAACAGGGAACCCCATGCATTTTCGAAAAGAGGACACCCGTGGGAATCCGCAGAGGTATGATTTGCGCACATCGCCCCAGATTTTTTTACCCAGACACCCCTGCAAAGTCCGAAATGTGGGGAAAAAAACGCTTTTTCCGCACATTTCGCTCGACGCACCCATCGAAACACGCCCCCAACAACACATGGCCTACCGTCACGTGATCCCACAGGTGTCGCAATGAAAACGGTACCTCACATGTGTGGGTGCACCTACCTGGCCGCCAAGGGGAAAGCCTAAAACACAAGTAACCCCAAGTCTGTTTTCAGAGGGAAATCTCAGACATTCTGCCGACCGGCACAACGTACAGATATGGGCCTCGGGTGTCCAAGCCACCGAGGAAAACAGGGAACCCCATGCATTTTCGAAAAGAGGACACCCGTGGGAATCCACAGAGGTATGATTTGCGCACATCGCCCCAGATTTTTTTACCCAGACACCCCTGCAAAGTCCGAAATGTGGGGAAAAAAACGCTTTTTCCGTACATTTCGCTCAACGCACCCATCGAAACACACCCCCAACAACACATGGCCTGCCGTCACGCGTTCCCACAGGTGTCCCGATGAAAACGGTACCTCACATGTGTGGGTGCACCTACCTGGCCGCCAAGGGGAAAGCCTAAAACACAAGTAACCCCAAGTCTGTTTTCAGAGGGAAATCTCAGACAATTTGCCGACCGGCACAACGTACAGATATGGGCCTCAGGTGTCCAAGCCACCGAGGAAAACAGGGAACTCCATGCATTTTCGAAAAGAGGACACCCGTGGGAATCCGCAGAGGTATGATTTGCGCACATCGCCCGAGATTTTTTTACCCAGACACCCCTGCAAAGTCCGAAATGTGGGGAAAAAAATGCTTTTTCCGTACATTTCGCTCGACGCACCCATCGAAACACGCCCCCAACAACACATGGCCTACCGTCACGCGTTCCCACAGGTGTCCCAATGAAAACGGTACCTCACATGTGTGGGTGCACCTACCTGGCCGCCAAGGGGAAAGCCTAAAACACAAGTAACCCCAAGTCTGTTTTCAGAGGGAAATCTCAGACATTCTGCCGACTGGCACAACGTACAGATATGGGTCTCGGGTGTCCAAGCCACCGAGGAAAACAGGGAACCCCATGCATTTTCGAAAAGAGGACACCCGTGGGAATCCGCAGAGGTATGATTTGCGCACATCGCCCCAGATTTTTTTACCCAGACACCCCTGCAAAGTCCGAAATGTGGGGAAAAAAACGCTTTTTCCGCACATTTCGCTCGACGCACCCATCGAAACACGCCCCCAACAACACATGGCCTACCGTCACGCGATCCCACAGGTGTCGCGATGAAAACGGTACCTCACATGTGTGGGTGCACCTACCTGGCCGCCAAGGGGAAAGCCTAAAACACAAGTAACCCCAAGTCTGTTTTCAGAGGGAAATCTCAGACATTCTGCCGACTGGCACAACGTACAGATATGGGTCTCGGGTGTCCAAGCCACCGAGGAAAACAGGGAACCCCATGCATTTTCGAAAAGAGGACACCCGTGGGAATCCGCAGAGGTATGATTTGCGCACATCGCCCCAGATTTTTTTACCCACACACCCCTGCAAAGTCCGAAATGTGGGGAAAAAAACGCTTTTTCCGCACATTTCGCTCGACGCACCCATCGAAACACGCCCCCAACAACACATGGCCTACCGTCACGCGTTCCCACAGGTGTCCCCATGAAAACGGTACCTCACATGTGTGGGTGCACCTACCTGGCCGCCAAGGGGAAAGCCTAAAACACAAGTAACCCCAAGTCTGTTTTCAGAGGGAAATCTCAGACATTCTGCCGACCGGCACAACGTACAGATATGGGCCTCGGGTGTCCAAGCCACCGAGGAAAACAGGGAACCCCATGCATTTTCGAAAAGAGGACACCCGTGGGAATCCGCAGAGGTATGATTTGCGCACATCGCCCCAGATTTTTTTACCCAGACACCCCTGCAAAGTCCGAAATGTGGGGAAAAAACGCTTTTTCCGAACATTTCGCTCGACGCACCCATCGAAACACGCCCCCAACAACACATGGCCTACCGTCACGCGATCCCACAGGTGTCGCTATGAAAACGGTACCTCACATGTGTGGGTGCACCTACCTGGCCGCCAAGGGGAAAGCCTAAAACACAAGTAACCCCAAGTCTGTTTTCAGAGGGAAATCTCAGACATTCTGCCGACTGGCACAACGTACAGATATGGGTCTCGGGTGTCCAAGCCACCGAGGAAAACAGGGAACCCCATGCATTTTCGAAAAGAGGACACCCGTGGGAATCCGCAGAGGTATGATTTGCGCACATCGCCCCAGATTTCTTTACCCACACACCCCTGCAAAGTCCGAAATGTGGGGAAAAAAATGCTTTTTCCGCACATTTCGCTCGACGCACCCATCGAAACACGCCCCCAACAACACATGGCCTACTGTCACGTGTTCCCACAGGTGTCCCCATGAAAACGGTACCTCACATGTGTGGGTGCACCTACCTGGCCGCCAAGGGGAAAGCCTAAAACACAAGTAACCCCAAGTCTGTTTTCAGAGGGAAATCTCAGACATTCTGCCGACAGGCACAACGTACAGATATGGGCCTCGGGTGTCCAAGCCACCGAGGAAAACAGGGAACCCCATGCATTTTCGAAAAGAGGACACCCGTGGGAATCTGCAGAGGTATGATTTGCGCACATCGCCCCAGATTTTTTTACCCAGACACCCCTGCAAGGTCCGAAATGTGGGGAAAAAAACGCTTTTTCCGCACATTTCGCTCGACGCACCCATCGAAACACACGCCCAACAACACATGGCCTACCGTCACGCGTTCCCACAGGTGTCCCGATGAAAACGGTACCTCACAGGCGTGGGTGCACCTACCTGGCTGGCGAGGGGCAAGCCGAAAACGCAAGCAACCCCCAGTCTGTTTGCAGAGGGGAATCTCAGCCATTCTGCCGACCGGCACAACATACAGATATGGGCCTCGGGTGTCCAAGCCACCGAGGAAAACAGGGAACCCCATGCATTTTCGAAAAGAGGACACCCGTGGGAATCCGCAGAGGTATGATTTGCGCACATCGCCCCAGATTTTTTTACCCAGACACCCCTGCAAAGTCCGAAATGTGGGGAAAACAACACTTTTTCCGCACATTCCGCTCGACGCACCCATCGAAACACGCCCCCAACAACACATGGCCTACCGTCACGCGTTCCCACAGGTGTCCCGATGAAAACGGTACCTCACATGTGTGGGTGCACCTACCTGGCCGCCAAGGGGAAAGCCTAAAACACAAGTAACCCCAAGTCTGTTTTCAGAGGGAAATCTCAGACATTCTGCCGACCGGCACAACGTACAGATATGGGCCTCGGGTGTCCAAGCCACCGAGGAAAACAGGGAACCCCATGCATTTTCGAAAAGAGGACACCCGTGGGAATCCGCAGAGGTATGATTTGCGCACATCGCCCCAGATTTTTTTACCCAGACACCCCTGCAAAGTCCGAAATGTGGGGAAAAAACGCTTTTTCCGAACATTTCGCTCGACGCACCCATCGAAACACGCCCCCAACAACACATGACCTACCGTCACGCGATCCCACAGGTGTCGCGATGAAAACGGTACCTCACATGTGTGGGTGCACCTACCTGGCCGCCAAGGGGAAAGCCTAAAACACAAGTAACCCCAAGTCTGTTTTCAGAGGGAAATCTCAGACATTCTGCCGACTGGCACAACGTACAGATATGGGTCTCGGGTGTCCAAGCCACCGAGGAAAACAGGGAACCCCATGCATTTTCGAAAAGAGGACACCCGTGGGAATCCGCAGAGGTATGATTTGCGCACATCGCCCCAGATTTTTTTACCCAGACACCCCTGCAAAGTCCGAAATGTGGGGAAAAAAACGCTTTTTCCGCACATTTCGCTCGACGCACCCATCGAAACACGCCCCCAACAACACATGGCCTACCGTCACGTGATCCCACAGGTGTCGCGATGAAAACGGTACCTCACATGTGTGGGTGCACCTACCTGGCCGCCAAGGAGAAAGCCTAAAACACAAGTAACCCCAAGTCTGTTTTCAGAGGGAAATCTCAGACATTCTGCCGACTGGCACAACGTACAGATATGGGTCTCGGGTGTCCAAGCCACCGAGGAAAACAGGGAACCCCATGCATTTTCGAAAAGAGGACACCCGTGGGAATCCGCAGAGGTATGATTTGCGCAAATCGCCCCAGATTTTTTTACCCAGACACCCCTGCAAAGTCCGAAATGTGGGGAAAAAACGCTTTTTCCGCACATTTCGCTCGACGCACCCATCGAAACACGCCCCCAACAACACATGGCCTACCGTCACGCGATCCCACAGGTGTCGCGATGAAAACGGTACCTCACATGTGTGGGTGCACCTACCTGGCCGCCAAGGGGAAAGCCTAAAACACAAGTAACCCCAAGTCTGTTTTCAGAGGGAAATCTCAGACATTCTGCCGACTGGCACAACGTACAGATATGGGTCTCGGGTGTCCAAGCCACCGAGGAAAACAGGGAACCCCATGCATTTTCGAAAAGAGGACACCCGTGGGAATCCGCAGAGGTATGATTTGCGCACATCGCCCCAGATTTTTTTACCCACACACCCCTGCAAAGTCCGAAATGTGGGGAAAAAAACGCTTTTTCCGCACATTTCGCTCGACGCACCCATCGAAACACGCCCCCAACAACACATGGCCTACCGTCACTCGTTCCCACAGGTGTCCCCATGAAAACGGTACCTCACATGTGTGGGTGCACCTACCTGGCCGCCAAGGGGAAAGCCTAAAACACAAGTAACCCCAAGTCTGTTTTCAGAGGGAAATCTCAGACATTCTGCCGACCGGCACAACGTACAGATATGGGCCTCGGGTGTCCAAGCCACCGAGGAAAACAGGGAACCCCATGCATTTTCGAAAAGAGGACACCCGTGGGAATCCGCAGAGGTATGATTTGCGCACATCGCCCCAGATTTTTTTACCCAGACACCCCTGCAAAGTCCGAAATGTGGGGAAAAAACGCTTTTTCCGAACATTTCGCTCGACGCACCCATCGAAACACGCCCCCAACAACACATGGCCTACCGTCACGCGATCCCACAGGTGTCGCGATGAAAACGGTACCTCACATGTGTGGGTGCACCTACCTGGCCGCCAAGGGGAAAGCCTAAAACACAAGTAACCCCAAGTCTGTTTTCAGAGGGAAATCTCAGACATTCTGCCGACTGGCACAACGTACAGATATGGGTCTCGGGTGTCCAAGCCACCGAGGAAAACAGGGAACCCCATGCATTTTCGAAAAGAGGACACCCGTGGGAATCCGCAGAGGTATGATTTGCGCACATCGCCCCAGATTTCTTTACCCACACACCCCTGCAAAGTCCGAAATGTGGGGAAAAAAATGCTTTTTCCGCACATTTCGCTCGACGCACCCATCGAAACACGCCCCCAACAACACATGGCCTACTGTCACGTGTTCCCACAGGTGTCCCCATGAAAACGGTACCTCACATGTGTGGGTGCACCTACCTGGCCGCCAAGGGGAAAGCCTAAAACACAAGTAACCCCAAGTCTGTTTTCAGAGGGAAATCTCAGACATTCTGCCGACCGGCACAACGTACAGATATGGGCCTCGGGTGTCCAAGCCACCGAGGAAAACAGGGAACCCCATGCATTTTCGAAAAGAGGACACCCGTGGGAATCTGCAGAGGTATGATTTGCGCACATCGCCCCAGATTTTTTTACCCAGACACCCCTGCAAGGTCCGAAATGTGGGGGAAAAAACGCTTTTTCCGCACATTTCGCTCGACGCACCCATCGAAACACACGCCCAACAACACATGGCCTACCGTCACGCGTTCCCACAGGTGTCCCGATGAAAACGGTACCTCACAGGCGTGGGTGCACCTACCTGGCTGGCGAGGGGCAAGCCGAAAACGCAAGCAACCCCCAGTCTGTTTGCAGAGGGGAATCTCAGCCATTCTGCCGACCGGCACAACATACAGATATGGGCCTCGGGTGTCCAAGCCACCGAGGAAAACAGGGAACCCCATGCATTTTCGAAAAGAGGACACCCGTGGGAATCCGCAGAGGTATGATTTGCGCACATCGCCCCAGATTTTTTTACCCAGACACCCCTGCAAAGTCCGAAATGTGGGGAAAAAAACGCTTTTTCCGCACATTTCGCTCGACGCACCCATCGAAACACACGCCCAACAACACATGGCCTACCGGCAACCGTTCCCACAGGTGTCCCGATGAAAACGGTACCTCACATGCGTGGGTGCACCTACCTGGCTGGCGAGGGGCAAGCCGAAAACGCAAGCAACCCCCAGTCTGTTTGCAGAGGGGAATCTCAGCCATTCTGCCGACCGGCACAACATACAGATATGGGCCTCGGGTGTCCAAGCCACCGAGGAAAACAGGGAACCCCATGCATTTTCGAAAAGAGGACACCCGTGGGAATCCGCAGAGGTATGATTTGCGCACATCGCCCCAGATTTTTTTACCCAGACACCCCTGCAAAGTCCGAAATGTGGGGAAAACAACACTTTTTCCGCACATTTCGCTCGACGCACCCATCGAAACACGCCCCCAACAACACATGGCCTACCGTCACGCGTTCCCACAGGTGTCCCGATGAAAACGGTACCTCACATGTGTGGGTGCACCTACCTGGCCGCCAAGGGGAAAGCCTAAAACACAAGTAACCCCAAGTCTGTTTTCAGAGGGAAATCTCAGACATTCTGCCGACCGGCACAACGTACAGATATGGGCCTCGGGTAACCAAGCCACCGAGGAAAACAGGGAACCCCATGCATTTTCGAAAAGAAGACACCCGTGGGAATCCGAAGAGGTATGATTTGCGCACATCGCCCCAGATTTTTTTACCCAGACACCCCTGCAAAGTCCGAAATGTGGGGAAAAAAACGCTTTTTCCGCACATTTCGCTCGACGCACCCATCGAAACACGCCCCCAACAACACATGGCCTACCGTCACGCGATCCCACAGGTGTCGCGATGAAAACGGTACCTCACATGTGTGGGTGCACCTACCTGGCCGCCAAGGGGAAAGCCTAAAACACAAGTAACCCCAAGTCTGTTTTCAGAGGGAAATCTCAGACATTCTGCCGACTGGCACAACGTACAGATATGGGTCTCGGGTGTCCAAGCCACCAAGGAAAACAGGGAACCCCATGCATTTTCGAAAAGAGGACACCCGTGGGAATCCGCAGAGGTATGATTTGCGCACATCGCCCCAGATTTTTTTACCCACACACCCCTGCAAAGTCCGAAATGTGGGGAAAAAAACGCTTTTTCCGCACATTTCGCTCAACGCACCCATCGAAAAACACGCCCAACAACACATGGCCTACCGTCAACCGTTCCCACAGGTGTCCTGATGAAAACGGTACCTCACATGCGTGGGTGCACCTACCTGGCTGGCGAGGGGCAAGCCGAAAACGCAAGCAACCCCCAGTCTGTTTGCAGAGGGGAATCTCAGCCATTCTGCCGACCGGCACAACATACAGATATGGGCCTCGGGTGTCCAAGCCACCGAGGAAAACAGGGAACCCCATGCATTTTCGAAAAGAGGACACCCGTGGGAATCCGCAGAGGTATGATTTGCGCACATCGCCCCAGATTTTTTTACCCAGACACCCCTGCAAAGTCCGAAATGTGGGGAAAACAACGCTTTTTCCGCACATTTCGCTCGACGCACCCATCGAAACACGCCCCCAACAACACATGGCCTACTGTCACGCGTTCCCACAGGTGTCCCGATGAAAACGGTACCTCACATGTGTGGGTGCACCTACCTGGCCGCCAAGGGGAAAGCCTAAAACACAAGTAACCCCAAGTCTGTTTTCAGAGGGAAATCTCAGACATTCTGCCGACCGGCACAACGTACAGATATGGGCCTCGGGTGTCCAAGCCACCGAGGAAAACAGGGAACCCCATGCATTTTCGAAAAGAGGACACCCGTGGGAATCCACAGAGGTATGATTTGCGCACATCGCCCCAGATTTTTTTACCCAGACACCCCTGCAAAGTCCGAAATGTGGGAAAAAAACGCTTTTTCCGCACATTTCGCTCAACGCACCCATCGAAACACGCCCCCAACAACACATGGCCTACCGTCACGCGTTCCCACAGGTGTCCCAATGAAAACAGTACCTCACATGTGTGGGTGCACCTACCTGGCCGCCAAGGGGAAAGCCTAAAACACAAGTAATCCCAAGTCTGTTTTCAGAGGGAAATCTCAGAGATTCTGCCGACCGGCACAACGTACAGATATGGGCCTCGGGTGTCCAAGCCACCGAGGAAAACAGGGAACCCCATGCATTTTCGAAAAGAGGACACCCGTGGGAATCCACAGAGGTATGATTTGCGCACATCGCCCCATATTTTTTTACCCAGACACCCCTGCAAAATCCGAAATGTGGGGAAAAAAACGCTTTTTCCACACATTTCGCTCGACGCACCCATCGAAACACGTCCCCAACAACACATGGCCTACCGTCACACGTTCCCACAGGTTTCCCGATGAAAACGGTACCTCACATGTGTGGGTGCACCTACCTGGCCGCCAAGGGGAAAGCCTAAAACACAAGTAACCCCAAGTCTGTTTTCAGAGGGAAATCTCAGACATTCTGCCGACCGGCACAACGTACAGATATGGGCCTCGGGTGTCCAAGCCACCGAGAAAAACAGGGAACCCCATGCATTTTCGAAAAGAGGACACCCGTGGGAATCCGCAGAGGTATGATTTGCGCACATCGCCCCAGATTTTTTTACCCAGACACCCCTGCAAAGTCCGAAATGTGGGGAAAAAAACGTTTTTTCCGCACATTTCGCTCGACGCACCCATCGAAACACGCCCCCAACAACACATGGCATACCGTCACGCGATCCCACAGGTGTCGCGATGAAAATGGTACCTCACATGTGTGGGTGCACCTACCTGGCCGCCAAGGGGAAAGCCTAAAACACAAGTAACCCCAAGTCTGTTTTCAGAGGGAAATCTCAGACATTCTGCCGACCGGCACAACGTACAGATATGGGCCTCGGGTGTCCAAGCCACCGAGGAAAACAGGGAACCCCATGCATTTTCGAAAAGAGGACACCTGTGGGAATCCGCAGAGGTATGATTTGCGCACATCGCCCCAGATTATTTTACCCAGACACCCCTGCAAAGTCCGAAATGTGGGGAAAAAAACGCTTTTTCCGCACATTTCGCTCGACGCACCCATCGAAACACGCCCCCAACAACACATGGCCTACCGTCACGCGTTCCCACAGGTGTCCCGATGAAAACGGTACCTCATATGTGTGGGTGCACCTACCTGGCCGCCAAGGGGAAAGCCTAAAACCCAAGTAACCCCAAGTCTGTTTTCAGAGGGAAATCTCAGACATTTTGCCGACCGGCACAACGTACAGATATGGGCCTCGGGTGTCCAAGCCACCGAGAAAAACAGGGAACCCCATGCATTTTCGAAAAGAGGACACCCGTGGGAATCCGCAGAGGTATGATTTGCGCACATCGCCCCAGATTTTTTTACCCAGACACCCCTGCAAAGTCCGAAATGTGGGGAAAAAAACGTTTTTTCCGCACATTTCGCTCGACGCACCCATCGAAACACGCCCCCAACAACACATGGCATACCGTCACGCGATCCCACAGGTGTCGCGATGAAAATGGTACCTCACATGTGTGGGTGCACCTACCTGGCCGCCAAGGGGAAAGCCTAAAACACAAGTAACCCCAAGTCTGTTTTCAGAGGGAAATCTCAGACATTCTGCCGACCGGCACAACGTACAGATATGGGCCTCGGGTGTCCAAGCCACCGAGGAAAACAGGGAACCCCATGCATTTTCGAAAAGAGGACACCTGTGGGAATCCGCAGAGGTATGATTTGCGCACATCGCCCCAGATTATTTTACCCAGACACCCCTGCAAAGTCCGAAATGTGGGGAAAAAAACGCTTTTTCTGCACATTTCGCTCGACGCACCCATCGAAACACGCCCCCAACAACACATGGCCTACCGTCACGCGTTCCCACAGGTGTCCCGATGAAAACGGTACCTCATATGTGTGGGTGCACCTACCTGGCCGCCAAGGGGAAAGCCTAAAACCCAAGTAACCCCAAGTCTGTTTTCAGAGGGAAATCTCAGACATTCTGCCGACCGGCACAACGTACAGATATGGGCCTCGGGTGTCCAAGCCACCGAGGAAAACAGGGAACCCCATGCATTTTCGAAAAGAGGACACCCGTGGGAATCCGCAGAGGTATGATTTGCGCACATCGCCCCAGATTTTTTTACCCAGACACCTCTGCAAAGTACGAAATGTGGGGAAAAAAATGCTTTTTCCGCACATTTCGCTCAACGCACCCATAGAAACACGCCCCCAACAACACATGGCCTACCGTCACGCGTTCCCACAGGTGTCCCGATGAAAACGGTACCTCACATGTGTGGGTGCACCTACCTGGCCGCCAAGGGGAAAGCCTAAAACACAAGTAACCCCAAGTCTGTTTTCAGAGGGAAATCTCAGACATTCTGCCGACCGGCACAACGTACAGATATGGGCCTCGGGTGTCCAAGCCACCGAGGAAAACAGGGAACCCCATGCATTTTCGAAAAGAGGACACCCGTGGGAATCCGCAGAGGTATGATTTGCGCACATCGCCCCAGATTATTTTACCCACACACCCCTGCAAAGTCCGAAATGTGGGGGAAAAAACGCTTTTTCCGCACATTTCGCTCGACACACCCATCGAAACACGCCCCCAACAACACATGGCCTACCATCACGCGTTCCCACAGGTGTCCCGATGAAAACGGTACCTCACATGTGTGGGTGCACCTACCTGGCCGCCAAGGGGAAAGACTAAAACACAAGTAACCCCAAGTCTGTTTTCAGAGGGAAATCTCAGACATTCTGCCGACCGGCACAACGTACAGATATGGGCCTCGGGTGTCCAAGCCACCGAGGAAAACAGGGAACCCCATGCATTTTCGAAAAGAGGACACCCGTGGGAATCCGCAGAGGTATGATTTGCGCACATCGCCCCAGATTTTTTTACCCAGACACCCCTGCAAAGTCCAAAATGTGGGGAAAAAAACGCTTTTTCCGCACATTTCGCTCGACGCACCCATTGAAACACGCCCCCAACAACACATGGCCTACCGTCACGCGTTCCCACAGGTGTCCCGATGAAAACGGTACCTCACATGTGTGGGTGCACCTACCTGGCCGCCAAGGGGAAAGCCTAAAACACAAGTAACCCCAAGTCTGTTTTCAGAGGGAAATCTCAGACATTCTGCCGACCGGCACAACGTACAGATATGGGCCTCGGGTGTCCAAGCCACCGAGGAAAACAGGGAACCCCATGCATTTTCGAAAAGAGGACACCTGTGGGAATCCACAGAGGTATGATTTGCGCACATCGCCCCAGATATTTGTTACCCACACACCCCTGCAAAGTCCGAAATGTGGGGAAAAAAACGCTTTTTCCGCACATTTCGCTCGACGCACCCATCGAAACACGCCCCAACAACACATGGCCTACCGTCACGCTTTCCCACAGGTGTCCCCATGAAAACGGTACCTCACATGTGTGGGTGCACCTACCTGGCCGCCAAGGGGAAAGCCTAAAACACAAGTAACCCCAAGTCTGTTTTCAGAGGGAAATCTCAGACATTCTGCCGACCGGCACAACGTACAGATATGGGCCTCGGGTGTCCAAGCCACCGAGGAAAACAGGGAACCCCATGCATTTTCGAAAAGAGGACACCCGTGGGAATCTGCAGAGGTATGATTTGCGCACATCGCCCCAGATTTTTTTACCCAGACACCCCTGCAAGGTCCGAAATGTGGGGAAAAAAACGCTTTTTCCACACATTTCGCTCGACGCACCCATCGAAACACGTCCCCAACAACACATGGCCTACCGTCACGCGTTCCCACAGGTGTCCCGATGAAAATGGTACCTCACATGTGTGGGTGCACCTACCTGGCCGCCAAGGGGAAAGCCTAAAACACAAGTAACCCCAAGTCTGTTTTCAGAGGGAAATCTCAGACATTCTGCCGACCGGCACAACGTACAGATATGGGCCTCGGGTGTCCAAGCCACCGAGGAAAACAGGGAACCCCATGCATTTTCGAAAAGAGGACACCCGTGGGAATCCGCAGAGGTATGATTTGCGCACATCGCCCCAGATTTTTTTACCCAGACACCCCTGCAAAGTCCAAAATGTGGGGAAAAAAACGCTTTTTCCGCACATTTCGCTCGACGCACCCATTGAAACACGCCCCCAACAACACATGGCCTACCGTCACGCGTTCCCACAGGTGTCCCGATGAAAACGGTACCTCACATGTGTGGGTGCACCTACCTGGCCGCCAAGGGGAAAGCCTAAAACACAAGTAACCCCAAGTCTGTTTTCAGAGGGAAATCTCAGACATTCTGCCGACCGGCACAACGTACAGATATGGGCCTCGGGTGTCCAAGCCACCGAGGAAAACAGGGAACCCCATGCATTTTCGAAAAGAGGACACCTGTGGGAATCCGCAGAGGTATGATTTGCGCACATCGCCCCAGATTATTTTACCCAGACACCCCTGCAAAGTCCGAAATGTGGGGAAAAAAACGCTTTTTCCGCACATTTCGCTCGACGCACCCATCGAAACACGCCCCCAACAACACATGGCCTACCGTCACGCGTTCCCACAGGTGTCCCGATGAAAACGGTACCTCATATGTGTGGGTGCACCTACCTGGCCGCCAAGGGGAAAGCCTAAAACCCAAGTAACCCCAAGTCTGTTTTCAGAGGGAAATCTCAGACATTCTGCCGACCGGCACAACGTACAGATATGGGCCGCTGGTGTCCAAGCCACCGCGGAAAACAGGGAACCCCATGCATTTTCGAAAAGAGGGCACCCGTGGGAATCCGCAGAGGTATGATTTGCGCACATCGCCCCAGATTTTTTTACCCAGACACCTCTGCAAAGTACAAAATGTGGGGGAAAAAACGCTTTTTCCGCACATTTCGCTCGACACACCCATCGAAACACGCCCCCAACAACACATGGCCTACCATCACGCATTCCCACAGGTGTCCCGATGAAAACGGTACCTCACATGTGTGGGTGCACCTACCTGGCCGCCAAGGGGAAAGACTAAAACACAAGTAACCCCAAGTCTGTTTTCAGAGGGAAATCTCAGACATTCTGCCGACCGGCACAACGTACAGATATGGGCCTCGGGTGTCCAAGCCACCAAGGAAAACAGGGAACCCCATGCATTTTCGAAAAGAGGACACCCGTGGGAATCCGCAGAGGTATGATTTGCGCACATCGCCCCAGATTTTTTTACCCAGACACCCCTGCAAAGTCCAAAATGTGGGGAAAAAAACGCTTTTTCCGCACATTTCGCTCGACGCACCCATTGAAACACGCCCCCAACAACACATGGCCTACCGTCACGCGTTCCCACAGGTGTCCCGATGAAAACGGTACCTCACATGTGTGGGTGCACCTACCTGGCCGCCAAGGGGAAAGCCTAAAACACAAGTAACCCCAAGTCTGTTTTCAGAGGGAAATCTCAGACATTCTGCCGACCGGCACAACGTAGAGATATGGGCCTCGGGTGTCCAAGCCACCGAGGAAAACAGGGAACCCCATGCATTTTCGAAAAGAGGACACCTGTGGGAATCCGCAGAGGTATGATTTGCGCACATCGCCCCAGATTATTTTACCCAGACACCCCTGCAAAGTCCGAAATGTGGGGAAAAAAACGCTTTTTCCGCACATTTCGCTCGACGCACCCATCGAAACACGCCCCCAACAACACATGGCCTACCGTCACGCGTTCCGACAGGTGTCCCAATGAAAACGGTACCTCACATATGTGGGTGCACCTACCTGGCCGCCAAGGGGAAAGCCTAAAACACAAGTAACCCCAAGTCTATTTTCAGAGGGAAATCTCAGACATTCTGCCGACCGGCACAACGTACAGATATGGGCCTCGGGTGTCCAAGCCACCGAGGAAAACAGGGAAACCCATGCATTTTCGAAAAGAGGACACCCGTGGGAATCCGCAGAGGTATGATTTGCGTACATCGCCCCAGATTTTTTACCCAGACACCCCTGCAAATTCCGAAATGTGGGAAAAAAAACGCTTTTTCCGCATATTTCGGTCGACGCACCCATCGAAACACGCCCCCAACAACACATGGCCTACCGTCACGCAGTCCCACAGGTGTCCCGATGAAAACGGTACCTCACATGTGTGGGTGCACCTACCTGGCCGCCAAGGGGAAAGCCTAAAACACAAGTAACCCCAAGTCTGTTTTCAGAGGGAAATCTCAGACATTCTGCCGACCGGCACAACGTACAGATATGGGCCTCGGGTGTCCAAGCCACCGAGGAAAACAGGGAACCCCATGCATTTTCGAAAAGAGGACACCCGTGGGAATCTGCAGAGGTATGATTTGCGCACATCGCCCCAGATCTTTTTTACCCAGACACCCCTGCAAGGTCCGAAATGTGGGGAAAAAAACGCTTTTTCCACACATTTCGCTCGACGCACCCATCGAAACACGTCCCCAACAACACATGGCCTACCGTCACACGTTCCCACAGGTTTCCCGATGAAAACGGTACCTCACATGTGTGGGTGCACCTACCTGGCCGCCAAGGGGAAAGCCTAAAACACAAGTAACCCCAAGTCTGTTTTCAGAGGGAAATCTCAGACATTCTGCCGACCGGCACAACGTACAGATATGGGCCTCGGGTGTCCAAGCCACCGCGGAAAACAGGGAACCCCATGCATTTTCGAAAAGAGGACACCCGTGGGAATCCGCAGAGGTATGATTTGCGCACATCGCCCCAGATTTTTTTACCCAGACACCTCTGCAAAGTACAAAATGTGGGGAAAAAAATGCTTTTTCCGCACATTTCGCTCGACGCACCCATCGAAACACGCCCCCAACAACACATGGCCTACCGTCACGCGTTCCCACAGGTGTCCCGATGAAAACGGTATCTCACATGTGTGGGTGCACCTACCTGGCCACCAAGGGGAAAGCCTAAAACACAAGTAACCCCAAGTCTATTTTCAGAGGGAAATCTCAGACATTCTGCCGACCGGCACAACGTACAGATATGGGCCTCGGGTGTCCAAGCCACCGAGGAAAACAGGGAACCCCATGCATTTTCGAAAAGAGGACACCCGTGGGAATGCGCAGAGGTATGATTTGCGCACATCGCCCCAGATTTTTTTACCCAGACACCCCTGCAAAGTCCGAAATGTGGGGAAAAAAACGCTTTTTCCGCACATTTCGCTCAACGCACCCATCGAAACACGCCCCCAACAACACATGGCCTACCGTCATGCGTTCCCACAGGTGTCCCGATGAAAACGGTACCTCACATGTGTGGGTGCACCTACCTGGCCGCCAAGGGGAAAGCCTAAAACACAAGTAACCCCAAGTCTGTTTTCAGAGGGAAATCTCAGACATTCTGCCGACCGGCACAACGTACAGATATGGGCCTCGGGTGTCCAAGCCACCGAGGAAAACAGGGAACCCCATGCATTTTCGAAAAGAGGACACCCGTGGGAATCCGCAGAGGTATGATTTGCGCACATCGCCCCAGATTATTTTACCCACACACCCCTGCAAAGTCCGAAATGTGGGGGAAAAAACGCTTTTTCCGCACATTTCGCTCGACACACCCATCGAAACACGCCCCCAACAACACATGGCCTACCATCACGCGTTCCCACAGGTGTCCCGATGAAAACGGTACCTCACATGTGTGGGTGCACCTACCTGGCCGCCAAGGGGAAAGACTAAAACACAAGTAACCCCAAGTCTGTTTTCAGAGGGAAATCTCAGACATTCTGCCGACCGGCACAACGTACAGATATGGGCCTCGGGTGTCCAAGCCACCAAGGAAAACAGGGAACCCCATGCATTTTCGAAAAGAGGACACCCGTGGGAATCCGCAGAGGTATGATTTGCGCACATCGCCCCAGATTTTTTTACCCAGACACCCCTGCAAAGTCCAAAATGTGGGGAAAAAAACGCTTTTTCCGCACATTTCGCTCGACGCACCCATTGAAACACGCCCCCAACAACACATGGCCTACCGTCACGCGTTCCCACAGGTGTCCCGATGAAAACGGTACCTCACATGTGTGGGTGCACCTACCTGGCCGCCAAGGGGAAAGCCTAAAACACAAGTAACCCCAAGTCTGTTTTCAGAGGGAAATCTCAGACATTCTGCCGACCGGCACAACGTACAGATATGGGCCTCGGGTGTCCAAGCCACCGAGGAAAACAGGGAACCCCATGCATTTTCGAAAAGAGGACACCTGTGGGAATCCGCAGAGGTATGATTTGCGCACATCGCCCCAGATTATTTTACCCAGACACCCCTGCAAAGTCCGAAATGTGGGGAAAAAAACGCTTTTTCCGCATATTTCGGTCGACGCACCCATCGAAACACGCCCCCAACAACACATGGCCTACCGTCACGCATTCCCACAGGTGTCCCGATGAAAACGGTACCTCACATGTGTGGGTGCACCTACCTGGCCGCCAAGGGGAAAGCCTAAAACACAAGTAACCCCAAGTCTGTTTTCAGAGGGAAATCTCAGACATTCTGCCGACCGGCACAACGTACAGATATGGGCCTCGGGTGTCCAAGCCACCGAGGAAAACAGGGAACCCCATGCATTTTCGAAAAGAGGACACCCGTGGGAATCTGCAGAGGTATGATTTGCGCACATCGCCCCAGATTTTTTTACCCAGACACCCCTGCAAGGTCCGAAATGTGGGGAAAAAAATGCTTTTTCCACACATTTCGCTCGACGCACCCATCGAAACACGTCCCCAACAACACATGGCCTACCGTCACACGTTCCCACAGGTTTCCCGATGAAAACGGTACCTCACATGTGTGGGTGCACCTACCTGGCCGCCAAGGGGAAAGCCTAAAACACAAGTAACCCCAAGTCTGTTTTCAGAGGGAAATCTCAGACATTCTGCCGACCGGCACAACGTACAGATATGGGCCTCGGGTGTCCAAGCCACCGAGGAAAACAGGGAACCCCATGCATTTTCGAAAAGAGGACACCTGTGGGAATCCACAGAGGTATGATTTGCGCACATCGCCCCAGATATTTTTTACCCAGACACCCCTGCAAAGTCCGAAATGTGGGGAAAAAAAATGCTTTTTCCGTACATTTCGCTCGACGCACCCATCGAAACACGCCCCCAACAACACATGGCCTACCGTCACGCGTTCCCACAGGTGTCCCAATGAAAACAGTACCTCACATGTGTGGGTGCACCTACCTGGCCGCCAAGGGGAAAGCCTAAAACACAAGTAATCCCAAGTCTGTTTTCAGAGGGAAATCTCAGACATTCTGCCGACCGGCACAACGTACAGATATGGGCCTCGGGTGTCCAAGCCACCGAGGAAAACAGGGAACCCCATGCATTTTCGAAAAGAGGACACCCGTGGGAATCCACAGAGGTATGATTTGCGCACATCGCCCCATATTTTTTTACCCAGACACCCCTGCAAAATCCGAAATGTGGGGAAAAAAACGCTTTTTCTGCACATTTCGCTCAACGCACCCATCGAAAACACGCCCCCAACAACACATGGCCTACCGTCACACGTTCCCACAGGTGTCCCGATGAAAACGGTATCTCACATGTGTGGGTGCACCTACCTGGCCGCCAAGGGGAAAGCCTAAAACGCAAGTAACCCCAAGTCTGTTTTCAGAGGGAAATCTCAGACATTCTGCCGACCGGCACAACGTACAGATATGGGCCTCGGGTGTCCAAGCCACCGAGAAAAACAGGGAACCCCATGCATTTTCGAAAAGAGGACACCCGTGGGAATCCGCAGAGGTATGATTTGCGCACATCGCCCCAGATTATTTTACCCAGACACCTCTGCAAAGTACGAAATGTGGGGAAAAAAACGCTTTTTCCGCACATTTCGCTCGACGCACCCATCGAAACACGCCCCCAACAACACATGGCCTACCGTCACGCGTTCCCACAGGTGTCCCGATGAAAACGGTACCTCATATGTGTGGGTGCACCTACCTGGCCGCCAAGGGGAAAGCCTAAAACCCAAGTAACCCCAAGTCTGTTTTCAGAGGGAAATCTCAGACATTCTGCCGACCGGCACAACGTACAGATATGGGCCTCGGGTGTCCAAGCCACCGAGGAAAACAGGGAACCCCATGCATTTTCGAAAAGAGGACACCCGTGGGAATCCGCAGAGGTATGATTTGCGCACATCGCCCCAGATTTTTTTACCCAGACACCTCTGCAAAGTACGAAATGTGGGGAAAAAAATGCTTTTTCCGCACATTTCGCTCAACGCACCCATAGAAACACGCCCCCAACACCACATGGCCTACCGTCACGCGTTCCCACAGGTGTCCCGATGAAAACGGTACCTCACATGTGTGGGTGCACCTACCTGGCCGCCAAGGGGAAAGCCTAAAACACAAGTAACCCCAAGTCTGTTTTCAGAGGGAAATCTCAGACATTCTGCCGACCGGCACAACGTACAGATATGGGCCTCGGGTGTCCAAGCCACCGAGGAAAACAGGGAACCCCATGCATTTTCGAAAAGAGGACACCCGTGGGAATCCGCAGAGGTATGATTTGCGCACATCGCCCCAGATTATTTTACCCACACACCCCTGCAAAGTCCGAAATGTGGGGGAAAAAACGCTTTTTCTGCACATTTCGCTCGACACACCCATTGAAACACGCCCCCAACAACACATGGCCTACCATCACGCGTTCCCACAGGTGTCCCGATGAAAACGGTACCTCACATGTGTGGGTGCACCTACCTGGCCGCCAAGGGGAAAGACTAAAACACAAGTAACCCCAAGTCTGTTTTCAGAGGGAAATCTCAGACATTCTGCCGACCGGCACAACGTACAGATATGGGCCTCGGGTGTCCAAGCCACCGAGGAAAACAGGGAACCCCATGCATTTTCGAAAAGAGGACACCCGTGGGAATCCGCAGAGGTATGATTTGCGCACATCGCCCCATATTTTTTTACCCAGACACCCCTGCAAAGTCCGAAATGTGGGGAAAAAAACGTTTTTTCCGCACATTTCGCTCGACGCACCCATCGAAACACGCCCCCAACAACACATGGCATACCGTCACGCGATCCCACAGGTGTCGCGATGAAAATGGTACCTCACATGTGTGGGTGCACCTACCTGGCCGCCAAGGGGAAAGCCTAAAACACAAGTAACCCCAAGTCTGTTTTCAGAGGGAAATCTCAGACATTCTGCCGACCGGCACAACGTACAGATATGGGCCTCGGGTGTCCAAGCCACCGAGGAAAACAGGGAACCCCATGCATTTTCGAAAAGAGGACACCTGTGGGAATCCGCAGAGGTATGATTTGCGCACATCGCCCCAGATTATTTTACCCAGACACCCCTGCAAAGTCCGAAATGTGGGGAAAAAAACGCTTTTTCCGCACATTTCGCTCGACGCACCCATCGAAACACGCCCCCAACAACACATGGCCTACCGTCACGCGTTCCCACAGGTGTCCCGATGAAAACGGTACCTCATATGTGTGGGTGCACCTACCTGGCCGCCAAGGGGAAAGCCTAAAACCCAAGTAACCCCAAGTCTGTTTTCAGAGGGAAATCTCAGACATTCTGCCGACCGGCACAACGTACAGATATGGGCCTCGGGTGTCCAAGCCACCGAGGAAAACAGGGAACCCCATGCATTTTCGAAAAGAGGACACCCGTGGGAATCCGCAGAGGTATGATTTGCGCACATCGCCCCAGATTTTTTTACCCAGACACCTCTGCAAAGTACGAAATGTGGGGAAAAAAATGCTTTTTCCGCACATTTTGCTCAACGCACCCATAGAAACACACCCCCAACAACACATGGCCTACCGTCACGCGTTCCCACAGGTGTCCCGATGAAAACGGTACCTCACATATGTGGGTGCACCTACCTGGCCGCCAAGGGGAAAGCCTAAAACACAAGTAACCCCAAGTCTGTTTTCAGAGGGAAATCTCAGACATTCTACCGACCGGCACAACGTACAGATATGGGCCTCGGGTGTCCAAGCCACCGAGGAAAACAGGGAACCCCATGCATTTTCGAAAAGAGGACACCCGTGGGAATCCGCAGAGGTATGATTTGCGCACATCGCCCCAGATTATTTTACCCACACACCCCTGCAAAGTCCGAAATGTGGGGGAAAAAACGCTTTTTCCGCACATTTCGCTCGACACACCCATCGAAACACGCCCCCAACAACACATGGCCTACCATCACGCGTTCCCACAGGTGTCCCGATGAAAACGGTAGCTCACATGTGTGGGTGCACCTACCTGGCCGCCAAGGGGAAAGACTAAAACACAAGTAACCCCAAGTCTGTTTTCAGAGGGAAATCTCAGACATTCTGCCGACCGGCACAACGTACAGATATGGGCCTCGGGTGTCCAAGCCACCGAGGAAAACAGGGAACCCCATGCATTTTCGAAAAGAGGACACCCGTGGGAATCCACAGAGGTATGATTTGCGCACATCGCCCCAGATTTTTTTACCCAGACACCCCTGCAAAGTCCAAAATGTGGGGAAAAAAACGCTTTTTCCGCACATTTCGCTCGACGCACCCATCAAAACACGCCCCCAACAACACATGGCATACCGTCACGCGATCCCACAGGTGTCGCGATGAAAATGGTACCTCACATGTGTGGGTGCACCTACCTGGCCGCCAAGGGGAAAGCCTAAAACACAAGTAACCCCAAGTCTGTTTTCAGAGGGAAATCTCAGACATTCTGCCGACCGGCACAACGTACAGATATGGGCCTCGGGTGTCCAAGCCACCGAGGAAAACAGGGAACCCCATGCATTTTCGAAAAGAGGACACCTGTGGGAATCCGCAGAGGTATGATTTGCGCACATCGCCCCAGATTATTTTACCCAGACACCCCTGCAAAGTCCGAAATGTGGGGAAAAAAACGCTTTTTCCGCACATTTCGCTCGACGCACCCATCGAAACACGCCCCCAACAACACATGGCCTACCGTCACGCGTTCCCACAGGTGTCCCGATGAAAACGGTACCTCATATGTGTGGGTGCACCTACCTGGCCGCCAAGGGGAAAGCCTAAAACCCAAGTAACCCCAAGTCTGTTTTCAGAGGGAAATCTCAGACATTCTGCCGACCGGCACAACGTACAGATATGGGCCTCGGGTGTCCAAGCCACCGAGGAAAACAGGGAACCCCATGCATTTTCGAAAAGAGGACACCTGTGGGAATCCGCAGAGGTATGATTTGCGCACATCGCCCCAGATTATTTTACCCAGACACCCCTGCAAAGTCCGAAATGTGGGGAAAAAAACGCTTTTTCCGCACATTTCGCTCGACGCACCCATCGAAACACGCCCCCAACAACACATGGCCTACCGTCACGCGTTCCCACAGGTGTCCCGATGAAAACGGTACCTCATATGTGTGGGTGCACCTACCTGGCCGCCAAGGGGAAAGCCTAAAACCCAAGTAACCCCAAGTCTGTTTTCAGAGGGAAATCTCAGACATTCTGCCGACCGGCACAACGTACAGATATGGGCCTCGGGTGTCCAAGCCACCGAGGAAAACAGGGAACCCCATGCATTTTCGAAAAGAGGACACCCGTGGGAATCCGCAGAGGTATGATTTGCGCACATCGCCCCAGATTTTTTTACCCAGACACCTCTGCAAAGTACGAAATGTGGGGAAAAAAATGCTTTTTCCGCACATTTTGCTCAACGCACCCATAGAAACACACCCCCAACAACACATGGCCTACCGTCACGCGTTCCCACAGGTGTCCCGATGAAAACGGTACCTCACATATGTGGGTGCACCTACCTGGCCGCCAAGGGGAAAGCCTAAAACACAAGTAACCCCAAGTCTGTTTTCAGAGGGAAATCTCAGACATTCTACCGACCGGCACAACGTACAGATATGGGCCTCGGGTGTCCAAGCCACCGAGGAAAACAGGGAACCCCATGCATTTTCGAAAAGAGGACACCCGTGGGAATCCGCAGAGGTATGATTTGCGCACATCGCCCCAGATTATTTTACCCACACACCCCTGCAAAGTCCGAAATGTGGGGGAAAAAACGCTTTTTCCGCACATTTCGCTCGACACACCCATCGAAACACGCCCCCAACAACACATGGCCTACCATCACGCGTTCCCACAGGTGTCCCGATGAAAACGGTAGCTCACATGTGTGGGTGCACCTACCTGGCCGCCAAGGGGAAAGACTAAAACACAAGTAACCCCAAGTCTGTTTTCAGAGGGAAATCTCAGACATTCTGCCGACCGGCACAACGTACAGATATGGGCCTCGGGTGTCCAAGCCACCGAGGAAAACAGGGAACCCCATGCATTTTCGAAAAGAGGACACCCGTGGGAATCCACAGAGGTATGATTTGCGCACATCGCCCCAGATTTTTTTACCCAGACACCCCTGCAAAGTCCAAAATGTGGGGAAAAAAACGCTTTTTCCGCACATTTCGCTCGACGCACCCATCAAAACACGCCCCCAACAACACATGGCATACCGTCACGCGATCCCACAGGTGTCGCGATGAAAATGGTACCTCACATGTGTGGGTGCACCTACCTGGCCGCCAAGGGGAAAGCCTAAAACACAAGTAACCCCAAGTCTGTTTTCAGAGGGAAATCTCAGACATTCTGCCGACCGGCACAACGTACAGATATGGGCCTCGGGTGTCCAAGCCACCGAGGAAAACAGGGAACCCCATGCATTTTCGAAAAGAGGACACCTGTGGGAATCCGCAGAGGTATGATTTGCGCACATCGCCCCAGATTATTTTACCCAGACACCCCTGCAAAGTCCGAAATGTGGGGAAAAAAACGCTTTTTCCGCACATTTCGCTCGACGCACCCATCGAAACACGCCCCCAACAACACATGGCCTACCGTCACGCGTTCCCACAGGTGTCCCGATGAAAACGGTACCTCATATGTGTGGGTGCACCTACCTGGCCGCCAAGGGGAAAGCCTAAAACCCAAGTAACCCCAAGTCTGTTTTCAGAGGGAAATCTCAGACATTCTGCCGACCGGCACAACGTACAGATATGGGCCTCGGGTGTCCAAGCCACCGAGGAAAACAGGGAACCCCATGCATTTTCGAAAAGAGGACACCCGTGGGAATCCGCAGAGGTATGATTTGCGCACATCGCCCCAGTTTTTTTTACCCAGACACCTCTGCAAAGTACGAAATGTGGGGAAAAAAATGCTTTTTCCGCACATTTCGCTCAACGCACCCATAGAAACACGCCCCCAACAACACATGGCCTACCGTCACGCGTTCCCACAGGTGTCCCGATGAAAACGGTAGCTCACATGTGTGGGTGCACCTACCTGGCCGCCAAGGGGAAAGACTAAAACACAAGTAACCCCAAGTCTGTTTTCAGAGGGAAATCTCAGACATTCTGCCGACCGGCACAACGTACAGATATGGGCCTCGGGTGTCCAAGCCACCGAGGAAAACAGGGAACCCCATGCATTTTCGAAAAGAGGACACCCGTGGGAATCCGCAGAGGTATGATTTGCGCACATCGCCCCAGATTTTTTTACCCAGACACCCCTGCAAAGTCCAAAATGTGGGGGAAAAAACGCTTTTTCCGCACATTTCGCTCGACGCACCCATCAAAACACGCCCCCAACAACACATGGCATACCGTCACGCGATCCCACAGGTGTCGCGATGAAAATGGTACCTCACATGTGTGGGTGCACCTACCTGGCCGCCAAGGGGAAAGCCTAAAACACAAGTAACCCCAAGTCTGTTTTCAGAGGGAAATCTCAGACATTCTGCCGACCGGCACAACGTACAGATATGGGCCTCGGGTGTCCAAGCCACCGAGGAAAACAGGGAACCCCATGCATTTTCGAAAAGAGGACACCTGTGGGAATCCGCAGAGGTATGATTTGCGCACATCGCCCCAGATTATTTTACCCAGACACCCCTGCAAAGTCCGAAATGTGGGGAAAAAAACGCTTTTTCCGCACATTTCGCTCGACGCACCCATCGAAACACGCCCCCAACAACACATGGCCTACCGTCACGCGTTCCCACAGGTGTCCCGATGAAAACGGTACCTCATATGTGTGGGTGCACCTACCTGGCCGCCAAGGGGAAAGCCTAAAACCCAAGTAACCCCAAGTCTGTTTTCAGAGGGAAATCTCAGACATTCTGCCGACCGGCACAACGTACAGATATGGGCCTCGGGTGTCCAAGCCACCGAGGAAAACAGGGAACCCCATGCATTTTCGAAAAGAGGACACCCGTGGGAATCCGCAGAGGTATGATTTGCGCACATCGCCCCAGTTTTTTTTACCCAGACACCTCTGCAAAGTACGAAATGTGGGGAAAAAAATGCTTTTTCCGCACATTTCGCTCAACGCACCCATAGAAACACGCCCCCAACAACACATGGCCTACCGTCACGCGTTCCCACAGGTGTCCCGATGAAAACGGTACCTCACATGTGTGGGTGCACCTACCTGGCCGCCAAGGGGAAAGCCTAAAACACAAGTAACCCCAAGTCTGTTTTCAGAGGGAAATCTCAGACATTCTGCCGACCGGCACAACGTACAGATATGGGCCTCGGGTGTCCAAGCCACCGAGGAAAACAGGGAACCCCATGCATTTTCGAAAAGAGGACACCCGTGGGAATCCGCAGAGGTATGATTTGCGCACATCGCCCCAGATTGTTTTACCCACACACCCCTGCAAAGTCCGAAATGTGGGGGAAAAAACGCTTTTTCCGCACATTTCGCTCGACACACCCATCGAAACACGCCCCCAACAACACATGGCCTACCATCACACGTTCCCACAGGTGTCCCGATGAAAACGGTACCTCACATGTGTGGGTGCACCTACCTGGCCGCCAAGGGGAAAGACTAAAACACAAGTAACCCCAAGTCTGTTTTCAGAGGGAAATCTCAGACATTCTGCCGACCGGCACAACGTACAGATATGGGCCTCGGGTGTCCAAGCCACCGAGGAAAACAGGGAACCCCATGCATTTTCGAAAAGAGGACACCCGTGGGAATCCGCAGAGGTATGATTTGCGCACATCGCCCCAGATTTTTTTACCCAGACACCCCTGCAAAGTCCAAAATGTGGGGAAAAAAACGCTTTTTCCGCACATTTCGCTCGACGCACCCATTGAAACACGCCCCCAACAACACATGGCCTACCGTCACGCGTTCCCACAGGTGTCCCGATGAAAACGGTACCTCACATGTGTGGGTGCACCTACCTGGCCGCCAAGGGGAAAGCCTAAAACACAAGTAACCCCAAGTCTGTTTTCAGAGGGAAATCTCAGACATTCTGCCGACCGGCACAACGTACAGATATGGGCCTCGGGTGTCCAAGCCACCGAGGAAAACAGGGAAACCCATGCATTTTCGAAAAGAGGACACCCGTGGGAATCCGCAGAGGTATGATTTGCGTACATCGCCCCAGATTTTTTACCCAGACACCCCTGCAAATTCCGAAATGTGGGAAAAAAAACGCTTTTTCCGCATATTTCGGTCGACGCACCCATCGAAACACGCCCCCAACAACACATGGCCTACCGTCACGCATTCCCACAGGTGTCCCGATGAAAACGGTACCTCACATGTGTGGGTGCACCTACCTGGCCGCCAAGGGGAAAGCCTAAAACACAAGTAACCCCAAGTCTGTTTTCAGAGGGAAATCTCAGACATTCTGCCGACCGGCACAACGTACAGATATGGGCCTCGGGTGTCCAAGCCACCGAGGAAAACAGGGAACCCCATGCATTTTCGAAAAGAGGACACCTGTGGGAATCCACAGAGGTATGATTTGCGCACATCGCCCCAGATATTTGTTACCCACACACCCCTGCAAAGTCCGAAATGTGGGGAAAAAAACGCTTTTTCCGCACATTTCGCTCGACGCACCCATCGAAACACGCCCCAACAACACATGGCCTACCGTCACGCTTTCCCACAGGTGTCCCCATGAAAACGGTACCTCACATGTGTGGGTGCACCTACCTGGCCACCAAGGGGAAAGCCTAAAACACAAGTAACCCCAAGTCTGTTTTCAGAGGGAAATCTCAGACATTCTGCCGACCGGCACAACGTACAGATATGGGCCTCGGGTGTCCAAGCCACCGAGGAAAACAGGGAACCCCATGCATTTTCGAAAAGAGGACACCCGTGGGAATCTGCAGAGGTATGATTTGCGCACATCGCCCCAGATTTTTTTACCCAGACACCCCTGCAAGGTCCGAAATGTGGGGAAAAAAACGCTTTTTCCACACATTTCGCTCGACGCACCCATCGAAACACGTCCCCAACAACACATGGCCTACCGTCACGCGTTCCCACAGGTGTCCCGATGAAAATGGTACCTCACTTGTGTGGGTGCACCTACCTGGCCGCCAAGGGGAAAGCCTAAAACACAAGTAACCCCAAGTCTGTTTTCAGAGGGAAATCTCAGACATTCTGCCGACCGGCACAACGTACAGATATGGGCCTCGGGTGTCCAAGCCACCGAGGAAAACAGGGAACCCCATGCATTTTCGAAAAGAGGACACCCGTGGGAATCCGCAGAGGTATGATTTGCGCACATCGCCCCAGATTTTTTTACCCAGACACCCCTGCAAAGTCCAAAATGTGGGGAAAAAAACGCTTTTTCCGCACATTTCGCTCGACGCACCCATTGAAACACGCCCCCAACAACACATGGCCTACCGTCACGCGTTCCCACAGGTGTCCCGATGAAAACGGTACCTCACATGTGTGGGTGCACCTACCTGGCCGCCAAGGGGAAAGCCTAAAACACAAGTAACCCCAAGTCTGTTTTCAGAGGGAAATCTCAGACATTCTGCCGACCGGCACAACGTACAGATATGGGCCTCGGGTGTCCAAGCCACCGAGGAAAACAGGGAACCCTATGCATTTTCGAAAAGAGGACACCTGTGGGAATCCGCAGAGGTATGATTTGCGCACATCGCCCCAGATTATTTTACCCAGACACCCCTGCAAAGTCCGAAATGTGGGGAAAAAAACGCTTTTTCCGCACATTTCGCTCGACGCACCCATCGAAACACGCCCCCAACAACACATGGCCTACCGTCACGCGTTCCCACAGGTGTCCCGATGAAAACGATACCTCATATGTGTGGGTGCACCTATCTGGCCGCCAAGGGGAAAGCCTAAAACCCAAGTAACCCCAAGTCTGTTTTCAGAGGGAAATCTCAGACATTCTGCCGAC
The DNA here is from genome assembly GCF_040938575.1 of Ambystoma mexicanum. NCBI lineage: Eukaryota > Metazoa > Chordata > Amphibia > Caudata > Ambystomatidae > Ambystoma > Ambystoma mexicanum. The sequence continues at coordinate 461,638,500 of NC_090940.1, read as the reverse complement.
CGGCACAACGTACAGATATGGGCCTCGGGTGTCCAAGCCACCGCGGAAAACAGGGAACCCCATGCATTTTCGAAAAGAGGACACCCGTGGGAATCCGCAGAGGTATGATTTGCGCACATCGCCCCAGATTTTTTTACCCAGACACCTCTGCAAAGTACGAAATGTGGGGAAAAAAATGCTTTTTCCGCATATTTCGCTCGACGCACCCATCGAAACACGCCCCCAACAACACATGGCCTACCGTCACGCGTTCCCACAGGTGTCCCGATGAAAACGGTATCTCACATGTGTGGGTGCACCTACCTGGCCACCAAGGGGAAAGCCTAAAACACAAGTAACCCCAAGTCTATTTTCAGAGGGAAATCTCAGACATTCTGCCGACCGGCACAACGTACAGATATGGGCCTCGGGTGTCCAAGCCACCGAGGAAAACAGGGAACCCCATGCATTTTCGAAAAGAGGACACCCGTGGGAATGCGCAGAGGTATGATTTGCGCACATCGCCCCAGATTTTTTTACCCAGACACCCCTGCAAAGTCCGAAATGTGGGGAAAAAAACGCTTTTTCCGCACATTTCGCTCAACGCACCCATCGAAACACGCCCCCAACAACACATGGCCTACCGTCATGCGTTCCCACAGGTGTCCCGATGAAAACGGTACCTCACATGTGTGGGTGCACCTACCTGGCCGCCAAGGGGAAAGCCTAAAACACAAGTAACCCCAAGTCTGTTTTCAGAGGGAAATCTTAGACATTCTGCCGACCGGCACAACGTACAGATATGGGCCTCGGGTGTCCAAGCCACCAAGGAAAACAGGGAACCCCATGCATTTTCAAAAAGAGGACACCCGTGGGAATCCGCAGAGGTATGATTTGCGCACATCGCCCCAGATTTTTTTACCCAGACACCCCTGCAAAGTCCGAAATGTGGGGAAAAAAACGCTTTTTCCGCACATTTCGCTCGACGCACCCATCGAAACACACGCCCAACAACACATGGCCTACCGTCACGCGTTCCCACAGGTGTCCCGATGAAAACGGTACCTCACATGCGTGGGTGCACCTACCTGGCTGGCGAGGGGCAAGCCGAAAACGCAAGCAACCCCCAGTCTGTTTGCAGAGGGGAATCTCAGCCATTCTGCCGACCGGCACAACATACAGATATGGGCCTCGGGTGTCCAAGCCACCGAGGAAAACAGGGAACCCCATGCATTTTCGAAAAGAGGACACCCGTGGGCATCCGAAGAGGTATGATTTGCGCACATCGCCCCAGATTTTTTTACCCAGACACCGCTGCAAAGTCCGAAATGTGGGGAAAAAAATGCTTTTTCTGCACATTTCGGTCGACGCACCCATCAAAACACAAACCCAACAACACATGGCCTACTGTCACGCATTTCCACAGGTGTCCCGATAAAAATGGTACCTCACATGTGTGGATGCACCTACCTGGCCGCCAAGGGGAAAGCCTAAAACACAAGTAACCCCAAGTCTGTTTTCAGAGGGAAATCTCAGACATTCTGCCGACCGGCACAACGTACAGATATGGGCCTCGGGTGTCCAAGCCACCGAGGAAAACAGGGAACCCCATGCATTTTCGAAAAGAGGACACCCGTGGGAATCCACAGAGGTATGATTTGCGCACATCGCCCCAGATTTTTTTACCCAGACACCCCTGCAAAGTCCGAAATGTGGGGAAAAAAATGCTTTTTCCGCACATTTCGCTCAACGCACCCATCGAAACACGCCCCCAACAACACATGGCCTACCGTCACGCGTTCCCACAGGTGTCCCGATAAAAACGGTATCTCACATGTGTGGGTGCACCTACCTGGCCGCCAAGGGGAAAGCCTAAAACACAAGTAACCCCAAGTCTGTTTTCAGAGGGAAATCTCAGACATTCTGCCGACCGGCACAGCGTACAGATATGGGCCTCGGGTGTCCAAACCAACGAGGAAAACAGGGAACCCCATGCATTTTCGAAAAGAGGACACCCGTGGGAATCCGCAGAGGTATTATTTGCGCACATCGCCCCAGATTTTTTTACCCAGACACCCCTGCATGGTCCGAAATGTGGGGAAAAAATGCTTTTTCCGCACATTTCGCTCGATGCACCCATCGAAACACGCCCCCAACAACACATGGCCTGCCGTCACGCGTTCCCACAGGTGTCCCGATGAAAACGGTACCTCACATGTGTGGGTGCACCTACCTGGCCGCCAAGGGGAAAGCCTAAAACACAAGTAACCCCAAGTCTGTTTTCAGAGGGAAATCTCAGACATTCTGCCGACCGGCACAACGTACAGATATGGGCCTCGGGTGTCCAAGCCACCGAGGAAAACAGGGAACCCCATGCATTTTCGAAAAGAGGACACCCGTGGGAATCCGCAGAGGTATGATTTGCGCACATCGCCCCAGATTTTTTTACCCAGACACCCCTGCAAATTCCGAAATGTGGGAAAGAAAATGCTTTTTCCGCACATTTCGGTCGACGCACCCATCGAAACACGCCCCCAACAACACATGGCCTACCGTCACGCATTCCCACAGGTGTCCCGATGAAAACGGTACCTCACATGTGTTGGTGCACCTACCAGGCCGCCAAGGGGAAAGCCTAAAACACAAGTAACCCCAAGTCTGTTTTCAGAGGGAAATCTCAGACATTCTGCCGACCGGCACAACGTACAGATATGGGCCTCGGGTGTCCAAGCCACCGAGGAAAACAGGGAACCCCATGCATTTTCGAAAAGAGGACACCCGTGGGAATCTGCAGAGGTATGATTTGCGCACATCGCCCCAGATTTTTTTACCCAGACACCCCTGCAAGGTCCGAAATGTGGGGGAAAAAACACTTTTTCCACACATTTCGCTCGACGCACCCATCGAAACACGTCCCCAACAACACATGGCCTACCGTCACGCGTTCCCACAGGTGTCCCGATGAAAACGGTACCTCACATGTGTGGGTGCACCTACCTGGCCGCCAAGGGGAAAGCCTAAAACACAAGTAACCCCAAGTCTGTTTTCAGAGGGAAATCTCAGACATTCTGCCGACCGGCACAATGTACAGATATGGGCCTCGGGTGTCCAAGCCACCGAGGAAAACAGGGAACCCCATGCATTTTCAAAAAGAGGACACCCGTGGGAATCCGCAGAGGTATGATTTGCGCACATCGCCCCAGATTTTTTTACCCAGACACCCCTGCAAAGTCCAAAATGTGGGGAAAAAAACGCTTTTTCCGCACATTTCGCTCGACGCACCCATTGAAACACGCCCCCAACAACACATGGCCTACCGTCACGCGTTCCCACAGGTGTCCCGATGAAAACGGTACCTCATATGTGTGGGTGCACCTACCTGGCCGCCAAGGGGAAAGCCTAAAACCCAAGTAACCCCAAGTCTGTTTTCAGAGTGAAATCTCAGACATTCTGCCGACCGGCACAACGTACAGATATGGGCCTCGGGTGTCCAAGCCACCGCGGAAAACAGGGAACCCCATGCATTTTCGAAAAGAGGACACCCGTGGGAATCCGCAGAGGTATGATTTGCGCACATCGCCCCAGATTTTTTTACCCAGACACCTCTGCAAAGTACGAAATGTGGGGAAAAAAATGCTTTTTCCGCACATTTCGCTCGACGCACCCATCGAAACACGCCCCCAACAACACATGGCCTACCGTCACGCGTTCCCACAGGTGTCCCGATGAAAACGGTATCTCACATGTGTGGGTGCACCTACCTGGCCGCCAAGGGGAAAGCCTAAAACACAAGTAACCCCAAGTCTATTTTCAGAGGGAAATCTCAGACATTCTGCCGACCGGCACAACGTACAGATATGGGCCTCGGGTGTCCAAGCCACCGAGGAAAACAGGGAACCCCATGCATTTTCGAAAAGAGGACACCCGTGGGAATGCGCAGAGGTATGATTTGCGCACATCGCCCCAGATTTTTTTACCCAGACACCCCTGCAAAGTCCGAAATGTGGGGAAAAAAACGCTTTTTCCGCACATTTCGCTCAACGCACCCATCGAAACACGCCCCCAACAACACATGGCCTACCGTCACGCGTTCCCACAGGTGTCCCGATGAAAACGGTACCTCACATGTGTGGGTGCACCTACCTGGCCGCCAAGGGGAAAGCCTAAAACACAAGTAACCCCAAGTCTGTTTTCAGAGGGAAATCTCAGACATTCTGCCGACCGGCACAACGTACAGATATGGGCCTCGGGTGTCCAAGCCACCAAGGAAAACAGGGAACCCCATGCATTTTCGAAAAGAGGACACCCGTGGGAATCCGCAGAGGTATGATTTGCGCACATCGCCCCAGATTTTGTTACCCACACACCCCTGCAAAGTCCGAAATGTGGGGAAAAAAACGCTTTTTCCGCACATTTCGCTCGACGCACCCATCGAAACACGCCCCCAACAACACATGGCCTACCGTCACGCGTTCCCACAGGTGTCCCCATGAAAACGGTACCTCACATGTGTGGGTGCACCTACCTGGCCGCCAAGGGGAAAGCCTAAAACACAAGTAACCCCAAATCTGTTTTCAGAGGGAAATCTCAGACATTCTGCCGACCGGCACAATGTACAGATATGGGCCTCGGGTGTCCAAGCCACCGAGGAAAACAGGGAACCCCATGCATTTTCGAAAAGAGGACACCCGTGGGAATCTGCAGAGGTATGATTTGCCACATCGCCCCAGATTTTTTTACCCAGACACCCCTGCAAGGTCCGAAATGTGGGGAAAAAAACGCTTTTTCCACACATTTCGCTCGACGCACCCATCGAAACACGTCCCCAACAACACATGGCCTACCGTCACACGTTCCCACAGGTTTCCCGATGAAAACGGTACCTCACATGTGTGGGTGCACCTACCTGGCCGCCAAGGGGAAAGCCTAAAACACAAGTAACCCCAAGTCTGTTTTCAGAGGGAAATCTCAGACATTCTGCCGACCGGCACAACGTACAGATATGGGCCTCGGGTGTCCAAGCCACCGAGGAAAACAGGGAACCCCATGCATTTTCGAAAAGAGGACACCTGTGGGAATCCACAGAGGTATGATTTGCGCACATCGCCCCAGATATTTTTTACCCAGACACCCCTGCAAAGTCCGAAATGTGGGGAAAAAAAATGCTTTTTCCGTACATTTCGCTCGACGCACCCATCGAAACACGCCCCCAACAACACATGGCCTACCGTCACGCGTTCCCACAGGTGTCCCAATGAAAACAGTACCTCACATGTGTGGGTGCACCTACCTGGCCGCCAAGGGGAAAGCCTAAAACACAAGTAATCCCAAGTCTGTTTTCAGAGGGAAATCTCAGACATTCTGCCGACCGGCACAACGTACAGATATGGGCCTCGGGTGTCCAAGCCACAGAGGAAAACAGGGAACCCCATGCATTTTCGAAAAGAGGACACCCGTGGGAATCCACAGAGGTATGATTTGCGCACATCGCCCCATATTCTTTTACCCAGACACCCCTGCAAAATCCGAAATGTGGGGAAAAAAACGCTTTTTCTGCACATTTCGCTCAACGCACCCATCGAAAACACGCCCCCAACAACACATGGCCTACCGTCACACGTTCCCACAGGTGTCCCGATGAAAACGGTATCTCACATGTGTGGGTGCACCTACCTGGCCGCCAAGGGGAAAGCCTAAAACACAAGTAACCCCAAGTCTGTTTTCAGAGGGAAATCTCAGACATTCTGCCGACCGGCACAACGTACAGATATGGGCCTCGGGTGTCCAAGCCACCGAGGAAAACAGGGAACCCCATGCATTTTCGAAAAGAGGACACCCGTGGGAATCCACAGAGGTATGATTTGCGCACATCGCCCCTGATTTTTTTACCCAGACACCCCTGCAAAGTCCGAAATGTGGGGAAAAAAATGCTTTTTCCGCACATTTCGCTCAACGCACCCATCGAAACACGCCCCCAACAACACATGGCCTACCGTCACGCATTCCCACAGGTGTCCCGATAAAAAAGGTATCTCACATGTGTGGGTGCACCTACCTGGCCGCCAAGGGGAAAGCCTAAAACACAAGTAACCCCAAGTCTGTTTTCAGAGGGAAATCTCAGACATTCTGCCGACCGGCACAGCGTACAGATATGGGCCTCGGGTGTCCAAACCAACAAGGAAAACAGGGAACCCCATGCATTTTCGAAAAGAGGACACCCGTGGGAATCCGCAGAGGTATGATTTGCGCACATCGCCCCAGATTTTTTTACCCAGACACCCCTGCATGGTCCGAAATGTGGGGAAAAAATGCTTTTTCCGCACATTTCGCTCGATGCACCCATCGAAACACGCCCCCAACAACACATGGCCTGCCGTCACGCGTTCCCACAGGTGTCCCGATGAAAACGGTACCTCACATGTGTGGGTGCACCTACCTGGCCGCCAAGGGGAAAGCCTAAAACACAAGTAACCCCAAGTCTGTTTTCAGAGGGAAATCTCAGACATTCTGCCGACCGGCACAACGTACAGATATGGGCCTCGGGTGTCCAAGCCACCGAGGAAAACAGGGAACCCCATGCATTTTCGAAAAGAGGACACCCGTGGGAATCCGCAGAGGTATGATTTGCGCACATCGCCCCAGATTTTTTTACCCAGACACCCCTGCAAATTCCGAAATGTGGGAAAGAAAATGCTTTTTCCGCACATTTCGGTCGACGCACCCATCGAAACACGCCCCCAACAACACATGGCCTACCGTCACGCATTCCCACAGGTGTCCCGATGAAAACGGTACCTCACATGTGTTGGTGCACCTACCAGGCCGCCAAGGGGAAAGCCTAAAACACAAGTAACCCCAAGTCTGTTTTCAGAGGGAAATCTCAGACATTCTGCCGACCGGCACAACGTACAGATATGGGCCTCGGGTGTCCAAGCCACCGAGGAAAACAGGGAACCCCATGCATTTTCGAAAAGAGGACACCCGTGGGAATCTGCAGAGGTATGATTTGCGCACATCGCCCCAGATTTTTTTACCCAGACACCCCTGCAAGGTCCGAAATGTGGGGGAAAAAACACTTTTTCCACACATTTCGCTCGACGCACCCATCGAAACACGTCCCCAACAACACATGGCCTACCGTCACGCGTTCCCACAGGTGTCCCGATGAAAACGGTACCTCACATGTGTGGGTGCACCTACCTGGCCGCCAAGGGGAAAGCCTAAAACACAAGTAACCCCAAGTCTGTTTTCAGAGGGAAATCTCAGACATTCTGCCGACCGGCACAATGTACAGATATGGGCCTCGGGTGTCCAAGCCACCGAGGAAAACAGGGAACCCCATGCATTTTCAAAAAGAGGACACCCGTGGGAATCCGCAGAGGTATGATTTGCGCACATCGCCCCAGATTTTTTTACCCAGACACCCCTGCAAAGTCCAAAATGTGGGGAAAAAAACGCTTTTTCCGCACATTTCGCTCGACGCACCCATTGAAACACGCCCCCAACAACACATGGCCTACCGTCACGCGTTCCCACAGGTGTCCCGATGAAAACGGTACCTCATATGTGTGGGTGCACCTACCTGGCCGCCAAGGGGAAAGCCTAAAACCCAAGTAACCCCAAGTCTGTTTTCAGAGGGAAATCTCAGACATTCTGCCGACCGGCACAACGTACAGATATGGGCCTCGGGTGTCCAAGCCACCGCGGAAAACAGGGAACCCCATGCATTTTCGAAAAGAGGACACCCGTGGGAATCCGCAGAGGTATGATTTGCGCACATCGCCCCAGATTTTTTTACCCAGACACCTCTGCAAAGTACGAAATGTGGGGAAAAAAATGCTTTTTCCGCACATTTCGCTCGACGCACCCATCGAAACACGCCCCCAACAACACATGGCCTACCGTCACGCGTTCCCACAGGTGTCCCGATGAAAACGGTATCTCACATGTGTGGGTGCACCTACCTGGCCGCCAAGGGGAAAGCCTAAAACACAAGTAACCCCAAGTCTATTTTCAGAGGGAAATCTCAGACATTCTGCCGACCGGCACAACGTACAGATATGGGCCTCGGGTGTCCAAGCCACCGAGGAAAACAGGGAACCCCATGCATTTTCGAAAAGAGGACACCCGTGGGAATGCGCAGAGGTATGATTTGCGCACATCGCCCCAGATTTTTTTACCCAGACACCCCTGCAAAGTCCGAAATGTGGGGAAAAAAACGCTTTTTCCGCACATTTCGCTCAACGCACCCATCGAAACACGCCCCCAACAACACATGGCCTACCGTCACGCGTTCCCACAGGTGTCCCGATGAAAACGGTACCTCACATGTGTGGGTGCACCTACCTGGCCGCCAAGGGGAAAGCCTAAAACACAAGTAACCCCAAGTCTGTTTTCAGAGGGAAATCTCAGACATTCTGCCGACCGGCACAACGTACAGATATGGGCCTCGGGTGTCCAAGCCACCAAGGAAAACAGGGAACCCCATGCATTTTCGAAAAGAGGACACCCGTGGGAATCCGCAGAGGTATGATTTGCGCACATCGCCCCAGATTTTGTTACCCACACACCCCTGCAAAGTCCGAAATGTGGGGAAAAAAACGCTTTTTCCGCACATTTTGCTCGACGCACCCATCGAAACACGCCCCCAACAACACATGGCCTACCGTCACGCGTTCCCACAGGTGTCCCCATGAAAACGGTACCTCACATGTGTGGGTGCACCTACCTGGCCGCCAAGGGGAAAGCCTAAAACACAAGTAACCCCAAATCTGTTTTCAGAGGGAAATCTCAGACATTCTGCCGACCGGCACAATGTACAGATATGGGCCTCGGGTGTCCAAGCCACCGAGGAAAACAGGGAACCCCATGCATTTTCGAAAAGAGGACACCCGTGGGAATCTGCAGAGGTATGATTTGCCACATCGCCCCAGATTTTTTTACCCAGACACCCCTGCAAGGTCCGAAATGTGGGGAAAAAAACGCTTTTTCCACACATTTCGCTCGACGCACCCATCGAAACACGTCCCCAACAACACATGGCCTACCGTCACACGTTCCCACAGGTTTCCCGATGAAAACGGTACCTCACATGTGTGGGTGCACCTACCTGGCCGCCAAGGGGAAAGCCTAAAACACAAGTAACCCCAAGTCTGTTTTCAGAGGGAAATCTCAGACATTCTGCCGACCGGCACAACGTACAGATATGGGCCTCGGGTGTCCAAGCCACCGAGGAAAACAGGGAACCCCATGCATTTTCGAAAAGAGGACACCTGTGGGAATCCACAGAGGTATGATTTGCGCACATCGCCCCAGATATTTTTTACCCAGACACCCCTGCAAAGTCCGAAATGTGGGGAAAAAAAATGCTTTTTCCGTACATTTCGCTCGACGCACCCATCGAAACACGCCCCCAACAACACATGGCCTACCGTCACGCGTTCCCACAGGTGTCCCAATGAAAACAGTACCTCACATGTGTGGGTGCACCTACCTGGCCGCCAAGGGGAAAGCCTAAAACACAAGTAATCCCAAGTCTGTTTTCAGAGGGAAATCTCAGACATTCTGCCGACCGGCACAACGTACAGATATGGGCCTCGGGTGTCAAAGCCACAGAGGAAAACAGGGAACCCCATGCATTTTCGAAAAGAGGACACCCGTGGGAATCCACAGAGGTATGATTTGCGCACATCGCCCCATATTCTTTTACCCAGACACCCCTGCAAAATCCGAAATGTGGGGAAAAAAACGCTTTTTCTGCACATTTCGCTCAACGCACCCATCGAAAACACGCCCCCAACAACACATGGCCTACCGTCACACGTTCCCACAGGTGTCCCGATGAAAACGGTATCTCACATGTGTGGGTGCACCTACCTGGCCGCCAAGGGGAAAGCCTAAAACGCAAGTAACCCCAAGTCTGTTTTCAGAGGGAAATCTCAGACATTCTGCCGACCGGCACAACGTACAGATATGGGCCTCGGGTGTCCAAGCCACCGAGAAAAACAGGGAACCCCATGCATTTTCGAAAAGAGGACACCCGTGGGAATCCGCAGAGGTATGATTTGCGCACATCGCCCCAGATTTTTTTACCCAGACACCCCTGCAAAGTCCGAAATGTGGGGAAAAAAACTTTTTTTCCGCACATTTCGCTCGACGCACCCATCGAAACACGCCCCCAACAACACATGGCATACCGTCACGCGATCCCACAGGTGTCGCGATGAAAATGGTACCTCACATGTGTGGGTGCACCTACCTGGCCGCCAAGGGGAAAGCCTAAAACACAAGTAACCCCAAGTCTGTTTTCAGAGGGAAATCTCAGACATTCTGCCGACCGGCACAACGTACAGATATGGGCCTCGGGTGTCCAAGCCACCGAGGAAAACAGGGAACCCCATGCATTTTCGAAAAGAGGACACCTGTGGGAATCCGCAGAGGTATGATTTGCGCACATCGCCCCAGATTATTTTACCCAGACACCCCTGCAAAGTCCGAAATGTGGGGAAAAAAACGCTTTTTCCGCACATTTCGCTCGACGCACCCATCGAAACACGCCCCCAACAACACATGGCCTACCGTCACGCGTTCCCACAGGTGTCCCGATGAAAACGGTACCTCATATGTGTGGGTGCACCTACCTGGCCGCCAAGGGGAAAGCCTAAAACCCAAGTAACCCCAAGTCTGTTTTCAGAGGGAAATCTCAGACATTCTGCCGACCGGCACAACGTACAGATATGGGCCTCGGGTGTCCAAGCCACCGAGGAAAACAGGGAACCCCATGCATTTTCGAAAAGAGGACACCCGTGGGAATCCGCAGAGGTATGATTTGCGCACATCGCCCCAGATTTTTTTACCCAGATACCTCTGCAAAGTACGAAATGTGGGGAAAAAAATGCTTTTTCCGCACATTTCGCTCAACGCACCCATAGAAACACACGCCCCCAACAACACATGGCCTACCGTCACGCGTTCCCACAGGTGTCCCGATGAAAACGGTACCTCACATGTGTGGGTGCACCTAACTGGCCGCCAAGGGGAAAGCCTAAAACACAAGTAACCCCAAGTCTGTTTTCAGAGGGAAATCTCAGACATTCTGCCGACCGGCACAACGTACAGATATGGGCCTCGGGTGTCCAAGCCACCGAGGAAAACAGGGAACCCCATGCATTTTCGAAAAGAGGACACCCGTGGGAATCCGCAGAGGTATGATTCGCGCACATCGCCCCAGATTATTTTACCCACACACCCCTGCAAAGTCCGAAATGTGGGGGAAAAAACGCTTTTTCCGCACATTTCGCTCGACACACCCATCGAAACACGCCCCCAACAACACATGGCCTACCATCACGCGTTCCCACATGTGTCCCGATGAAAACGGTACCTCACATGTGTGGGTGCACCTACCTGGCCGCCAAGGGGAAAGACTAAAACACAAGTAACCCCAAGTCTGTTTTCAGAGGGAAATCTCAGACATTCTGCCGACCGGCACAACGTACAGATATGGGCCTCGGGTGTCCAAGCCACCGAGGAAAACAGGGAACCCCATGCATTTTCGAAAAGAGGACACCCGTGGGAATCCGCAGAGGTATGATTTGCGCACATCGCCCCAGATTTTTTTACCCAGACACCCCTGCAAAGTCCAAAATGTGGGGAAAAAAATGCTTTTTCCGCACATTTCGCTCGACGCACCCATTGAAACACGCCCCCAACAACACATGGCCTACCGTCACGCGTTCCCACAGGTGTCCCGATGAAAACGGTACCTCACATGTGTGGGTGCACCTACCTGGCCGCCAAGGGGAAAGCCTAAAACACAAGTAACCCCAAGTCTGTTTTCAGAGGGAAATCTCAGACATTCTGCCGACCGGCACAACGTACAGATATGGGCCTCGGGTGTCCAAGCCACCGAGGAAAACAGGGAACCCCATGCATTTTCGAAAAGAGGACACCTGTGGGAATCCGCAGAGGTATGATTTGCGCACATCGCCCCAGATTATTTTACCCAGACACCCCTGCAAAGTCCGAAATGTGGGGAAAAAAACGCTTTTTCCGCACATTTCGCTCGACGCACCCATCGAAACACGCCCCCAACAACACATGGCCTACCGTCACGCGTTCCGACAGGTGTCCCAATGAAAACGGTACCTCACATATGTGGGTGCACCTACCTGGCCGCCAAGGGGAAAGCTAAAACACAAGTAACCCCAAGTCTATTTTCAGAGGGAAATCTCAGACATTCTGCCGACCGGCACAACGTACAGATATGGGCCTCGGGTGTCCAAGCCACCGAGGAAAACAGGGAAACCCATGCATTTTCGAAAAGAGGACACCCGTGGGAATCCGCAGAGGTATGATTTGCGTACATCGCCCCAGATTTTTTACCCAGACACCCCTGCAAATTCCGAAATGTGGGAAAAAAAACGCTTTTTCCGCATATTTCGGTCGACGCACCCATCGAAACACGCCCCCAACAACACATGGCCTACCGTCACGCATTCCCACAGGTGTCCCGATGAAAACGGTACCTCACATGTGTGGGTGCACCTACCTGGCCGCCAAGGGGAAAGCCTAAAACACAAGTAACCCCAAGTCTGTTTTCAGAGGGAAATCTCAGACATTCTGCCGACCGGCACAACGTACAGATATGGGCCTCGGGTGTCCAAGCCACCGAGGAAAACAGGGAACCCCATGCATTTTCGAAAAGAGGACACCTGTGGGAATCCACAGAGGTATGATTTGCGCACATCGCCCCAGATATTTGTTACCCACACACCCCTGCAAAGTCCGAAATGTGGGGGAAAAACACGCTTTTTCCGCACATTTCGCTCGACGCACCCATCGAAACACGCCCCAACAACACATGGCCTACCGTCACGCTTTCCCACAGGTGTCCCCATGAAAACGGTACCTCACATGTGTGGGTGCACCTACCTGGCCGCCAAGGGGAAAGCCTAAAACACAAGTAACCCCAAGTCTGTTTTCAGAGGGAAATCTCAGACATTCTGCCGACCGGCACAACGTACAGATATGGGCCTCGGGTGTCCAAGCCACCGAGGAAAACAGGGAACCCCATGCATTTTCGAAAAGAGGACACCTGTGGGAATCCGCAGAGGTATGATTTGCGCACATCGCCCCAGATTATTTTACCCAGACACCCCTGCAAAGTCCGAAATGTGGGGAAAAAAACGCTTTTTCCGCACATTTCGCTCGACGCACCCATCGAAACACGCCCCCAACAACACATGGCCTACCGTCGCGCGTTCCCACAGGTGTCCCGATGAAAACGGTACCTCATATGTGTGGGTGCACCTACCTGGCCGCCAAGGGGAAAGCCTAAAACCCAAGTAACCCCAAGTCTGTTTTCAGAGGGAAATCTCAGACATTCTGCCGACCGGCACAACGTACAGATATGGGCCTCGGGTGTCCAAGCCACCGCGGAAAACAGGGAACCCCATGCATTTTCGAAAAGAGGACACCCGTGGGAATCCGCAGAGGTATGATTTGCGCACATCGCCCCAGATTTTTTTACCCAGACACCTCTGCAAAGTACGAAATGTGGCGAAAAGAATGCTTTTTCCGCACATTTCGCTCGACGCACCCATCGAAACACGCCCCCAACAAAACATGGCCTACCGTCACGCGTTCCCACAGGTGTCCCGATGAAAACGGTATCTCACATGTGTGGGTGCACCTACCTGGCCACCAAGGGGAAAGCCTAAAACACAAGTAACCCCAAGTCTATTTTCAGAGGGAAATCTCAGACATTCTGCCGACCGGCACAACGTACAGATATGGGCCTCGGGTGTCCAAGCCACCGAGGAAAACAGGGAAACCCATGCATTTTCGAAAAGAGGACACCCGTGGGAATCCGCAGAGGTATGATTTGCGTACATCGCCCCAGATTTTTTACCCAGACACCCCTGCAAATTCCGAAATGTGGGAAAAAAAACGCTTTTTCCGCATATTTCGGTCGACGCACCCATCGAAACACGCCCCCAACAACACATGGCCTACCGTCACGCATTCCCACAGGTGTCCCGATGAAAACGGTACCTCACATGTGTGGGTGCACCTACCTGGCCGCCAAGGGGAAAGCCTAAAACACAAGTAACCCCAAGTCTGTTTTCAGAGGGAAATCTCAGACATTCTGCCGACCGGCACAACGTACAGATATGGGCCTCGGGTGTCCAAGCCACCGAGGAAAACAGGGAACCCCATGCATTTTCGAAAAGAGGACACCTGTGGGAATCCACAGAGGTATGATTTGCGCACATCGCCCCAGATATTTGTTACCCACACACCCCTGCAAAGTCCGAAATGTGGGGGAAAAACACGCTTTTTCCGCACATTTCGCTCGACGCACCCATCGAAACACGCCCCAACAACACATGGCCTACCGTCACGCTTTCCCACAGGTGTCCCCATGAAAACGGTACCTCACATGTGTGGGTGCACCTACCTGGCCGCCAAGGGGAAAGCCTAAAACACAAGTAACCCCAAGTCTGTTTTCAGAGGGAAATCTCAGACATTCTGCCGACCGGCACAACGTACAGATATGGGCCTCGGGTGTCCAAGCCACCGAGGAAAACAGGGAACCCCATGCATTTTCGAAAAGAGGACACCTGTGGGAATCCGCAGAGGTATGATTTGCGCACATCGCCCCAGATTATTTTACCCAGACACCCCTGCAAAGTCCGAAATGTGGGGAAAAAAACGCTTTTTCCGCACATTTCGCTCGACGCACCCATCGAAACACGCCCCCAACAACACATGGCCTACCGTCGCGCGTTCCCACAGGTGTCCCGATGAAAACGGTACCTCATATGTGTGGGTGCACCTACCTGGCCGCCAAGGGGAAAGCCTAAAACCCAAGTAACCCCAAGTCTGTTTTCAGAGGGAAATCTCAGACATTCTGCCGACCGGCACAACGTACAGATATGGGCCTCGGGTGTCCAAGCCACCGCGGAAAACAGGGAACCCCATGCATTTTCGAAAAGAGGACACCCGTGGGAATCCGCAGAGGTATGATTTGCGCACATCGCCCCAGATTTTTTTACCCAGACACCTCTGCAAAGTACGAAATGTGGCGAAAAGAATGCTTTTTCCGCACATTTCGCTCGACGCACCCATCGAAACACGCCCCCAACAAAACATGGCCTACCGTCACGCGTTCCCACAGGTGTCCCGATGAAAACGGTATCTCACATGTGTGGGTGCACCTACCTGGCCACCAAGGGGAAAGCCTAAAACACAAGTAACCCCAAGTCTATTTTCAGAGGGAAATCTCAGACATTCTGCCGACCGGCACAACGTACAGATATGGGCCTCGGGTGTCCAAGCCACCGAGGAAAACAGGGAACCCCATGCATTTTCGAAAAGAGGACACCCGTGGGAATGCGCAGAGGTATGATTTGCGCACATCGCCCCAGATTTTTTTACCCAGACACCCCTGCAAAGTCCGAAATGTGGGGAAAAAAACGCTTTTTCCGCACATATTGCTCAACGCACCCATCGAAACACGCCCCCAACAACACATGGCCTACCGTCACGCGTTCCCACAGGTGTCCCGATGAAAACGGTACCTCACATGTGTGGGTGCACCTACCTGGCCGCCAAGGGGAAAGCCTAAAACACAAGTAACCCCAAGTCTGTTTTCAGAGGGAAATCTCAGACATTCTGCCGACCGGCACAACGTACAGATATGGGCCTCGGGTGTCCAAGCCACCGAGGAAAACAGGGAACCCCATGTATTTTCGAAAAGAGGACACCCGTGGGAATCCGCAGAGGTATGATTTGCGCACATCGCCCCAGATTATTTTACCCACACACCCCTGCAAAGTCCGAAATGTGGGGAAAAAAACGCTTTTTCCGCACATTTCGCTCAACACACCCATCGAAACACGCCCCCAACAACACATGGCCTACCGTCACGCGTTCCCACAGGTGTCCCGATGAAAACGGTACCTCACATGTGTGGGTGCACCTACCTGGCCGCCAAGGGGAAATCCTAAAACACAAGTAACCCCAAGTCTGTTTTCAGAGGGAAATCTCAGACATTCTGCTGACCGGCACAACGTACAGATATGGGCCTCGGGTGTCCAAGCCACCAAGGAAAACAGGGAACCCCATGCATTTTCGAAAAGAGGACACCCGTGGGAATCCGCAGAGGTATGATTTGCGCACATCGCCCCAGATTTTTTTACCCAGACACCCCTGCAAAGTCCGAAATGTGGGGAAAAAAACGCTTTTTCCGCACATTTCGCTCGACGCACCCATCGAAACACACGCCCAACAACACATGGCCTACCGTCACGCGTTCCCACAGGTGTCCCGATGAAAACGGTACCTCACATGCGTGGGTGCACCTACCTGGCTGGCGAGGGGCAAGCCGAAAACGCAAGCAACCCCCAGTCTGTTTGCAGAGGGGAATCTCAGCCATTCTGCCGACCGGCACAACATACAGATATGGGCCTCGGGTGTCCAAGCCACCGAGGAAAACAGGGAACCCCATGCATTTTGGAAAAGAGGACACCCGTGGGCATCCGAAGAGGTATGATTTGCGCACATCGCCCCAGATTTTTTTACCCAGACACCGCTGCAAAGTCCGAAATGTGGGGAAAAAAATGCTTTTTCTGCACATTTCGGTCGACGCACCCATCAAAACACAAACCCAACAACACATGGCCTACTGTCACGCATTTCCACAGGTGTCCCGATAAAAATGGTACCTCACATGTGTGGATGCACCTACCTGGCCGCCAAGGGGAAAGCCTAAAACACAAGTAACCCCAAGTCTGTTTTCAGAGGGAAATCTCAGACATTCTGCCAACCGGCACAACGTACAGATATGGGCCTCGGGTGTCCAAGCCACCGAGGAAAACAGGGAACCCCATGCATTTTCGAAAAGAGGACACCCGTGGGAATCCACAGAGGTATGATTTGCGCACATCGCCCCAGATTTTTTTACTCAGACACCCCTGCAAAGTCCGAAATGTGGGGAAAAAAATGCTTTTTCTGCACATTTCGGTCGACGCACCCATCAAAACACAAACCCAACAACACATGGCCTACTGTCACGCATTTCCACAGGTGTCCCGATAAAAACGGTATCTCACATGTGTGGGTGCACCTACCTGGCCGCCAAGGGGAAAGCCTAAAACACAAGTAACCCCAAGTCTGTTTTCAGAGGGAAATCTCAGACATTCTGCCGACCGGCACAGCGTACAGATATGGGCCTCGGGTGTCCAAACCAACGAGGAAAACAGGGAACCCCATGCATTTTCGAAAAGAGGACACCCGTGGGAATCCGCAGAGGTATGATTTGCGCACATCGCCCCAGATTTTTTTACCCAGACACCCCTGCAAAGTCCGAAATGTGGGGAAAAAATGCTTTTTCCGCACATTTCGCTCGATGCACCCATCGAAACACGCCCCCAACAACACATGGCCTGCCGTCACGCGTTCCCACAGGTGTCCCGATGAAAACGGTACCTCACATGTGTGGGTGCACCTACCTGGCCGCCAAGGGGAAAGCCTAAAACACAAGTAACCCCAAGTCTGTTTTCAGAGGGAAATCTCAGACATTCTGCCGACCGGCACAACGTACAGATATGGGCCTCGGGTGTCCAAGCCACCGAGGAAAACAGGGAACCCCATGCATTTTCGAAAAGAGGACACCCGTGGGAATCCGCAGAGGTATGATTTGCGCACATCGCCCCAGATTTTTTTACCCAGACACCCCTGCAAATTCCGAAATGTGGGAAAGAAAATGCTTTTTCCGCACATTTCGGTCGACGCACCCATCGAAACACGCCCCCAACAACACATGGCCTACCGTCACGCATTCCCACAGGTGTCCCGATGAAAACGGTACCTCACATGTGTTGGTGCACCTACCAGGCCGCCAAGGGGAAAGCCTAAAACACAAGTAACCCCAAGTCTGTTTTCAGAGGGAAATCTCAGACATTCTGCCGACCGGCACAACGTACAGATATGGGCCTCGGGTGTCCAAGCCACCGAGGAAAACAGGGAACCCCATGCATTTTCGAAAAGAGGACACCCGTGGGAATCTGCAGAGGTATGATTTGCGCACATCGCCCCAGATTTTTTTACCCAGACACCCCTGCAAGGTCCGAAATGTGGGGAAAAAAACGCTTTTTCCACACATTTCGTTCGACGCACCCATCGAAACACGTCCCCAACAACACATGGCCTACCGTCACGCGTTCCCACAGGTGTCCCGATGAAAACGGTACCTCACATGTGTGGGTGCACCTACCTGGCCGCCAAGGGGAAAGCCTAAAACACAAGTAACCCCAAGTCTGTTTTCAGAGGGAAATCTCAGACATTCTGCCGACCGGCACAACGTACAGATATGGGCCTCAGGTGTCCAAGCCACCGAGGAAAACAGGGAACCCCATGCATTTTCAAAAAGAGGACACCCGTTGGAATCCGCAGAGGTATGATTTGCGCACATCGCCCCAGATTTTTTTACCCAGACACCCCTGCAAAGTCCAAAATGTGGGGAAAAAAACGCTTTTTCCGCACATTTCGCTCGACGCACCCATTGAAATACGCCCCCAACAACACATGGCCTACCGTCACGCGTTCCCACAGGTGTCCCGATGAAAACGGTACCTCACATGTGTGGGTGCACCTACCTGGCCGCCAAGGGGAAAGCCTAAAACACAAGTAACCCCAAGTCTGTTTTCAGAGGGAAATCTCAGACATTCTGCCGACCGGCACAACGTACAGATATGGGCCTCGGGTGTCCAAGCCACCGAGGAAAACAGGGAACCCCATGCATTTTCGAAAAGAGGACACCTGTGGGAATCCGCAGAGGTATGATTTGCGCACATCGCCCCAGATTATTTTACCCAGACACCCCTGCAAAGTCCGAAATGTGGGGAAAAAAATGCTTTTTCCGCACATTTCGCTCGACGCACCCATCGAAACACGCCCCCAACAACACATGGCCTACCGTCACGCGTTCCCACAGGTGTCCCGATGAAAACGGTACCTCATATGTGTGGGTGCACCTACCTGGCCGCCAAGGGGAAAGCCTAAAACCCAAGTAACCCCAAGTCTGTTTTCAGAGGGAAATCTCAGACATTCTGCCGACCGGCACAACGTACAGATATGGGCCTCGGGTGTCCAAGCCACCGCGGAAAACAGGGAACCCCATGCATTTTCGAAAAGAGGACACCCGTGGGAATCCGCAGAGGTATGATTTGCGC